>NW_026530188.1:325664-538176 GCF_027887155.1 Malaclemys terrapin pileata | reverse complement strand
TCACCATGGGGCTGGTCATGTGACACCGAGTCAGCTGATTCCCCAACTAAGGCCAGACTGGGCCAAATGTTCAGCTCCCCCCTCTCCCCCCCCCCGTGGGCTCACCGGCCCGGGCGGCCTCCAGCAGTTCGGGGCGTCGGAACCGGGGCACCGTGCGGTAGAGCCGGGCGTAGACCCACACCTGGGGGGACGGGGGTTGGGGGGCTAGGCCAAGAACTGGACACCCAGCCCGGCTCCCCCCCATTATCCAACCCCCCTCCCACAACCCCACAGCACCCCCCAACCCCCCGACCCACAACACCCCCCACACCACTCCTCACAGCACCCCACAACCACCCCTTACAGCACTTCCCAACCCCCACAACCCCACAGCACCCCCCAACCCCCCGACCCACAGCACCCCCACACCACTCCTCACAGCACCCCACAACCACCCCCTTACAGCACTTCCCAACCCCCCCAACCCCACAGCACCCCCCAACCCCCCGACCCACAGCACCCCCCACACCACTCTCACAGCACCCCACAACCACCCCCTTACAGCACTTCCCAACCCCCCCGCTCCCCAACCCCCCCCACACCGCCCACAGCCCCCCCGCCCCCACCTGCCGGCCCTGCAGCCACACGTATTTCACATCGTCGTAAACGGCCCCGTCCCGGCCCAGACAGGAGAAGAACCCGCTGCGGAGAGAGGGGGAGGGGTCAGAGCCCGGACGCCTGGGTTCTGTCCCGGCCCGGGGGAGGGGGCTCGGACGCCTGGGTTCTCTCCCGGCCCGGGGGAGGAGGGAGGGGCTCGGACGCCTGGCTCTCTCCCGGCCCGGGGGAGGAGGGGGGGAGGCTCGGACGCCTGGGTTCTCTCCCGGCCCGGGAGAGGAGGGGGGAGGCTCGGACGCCTGGGCTCTCTCCCGGCCCGGGGGAGGAGGGGGGAGGCTCGGACGCCTGGGTTCTCTCCCGGCCCGGGGGAGGAGGGGGGGGGGCTCGGACGCCTGGGTTCCGCTCACCCGTGCTCGGGGTCGTGCGAGTGCCGGACCCAGAAGCCGATGGCCGCGTCCAGCTCCGGGCCCAGCCGCCCCCGCCAGGCCTCGAGCAGCGCCCGCGGCTCCATCCCCGCGGGACCCAGGCGTCCGGGGCCAGCCGCTCACGTGACCCCCGTCAGCTGATCCCGCGCCACGGGACCCGGGCGGGGGCCGCGCTCGCCGCTGGGGGCCAGGCGATGGGGCAGCCCCATGGCCCCGCCCCCCAGCGAGCCGCTCACGTGACCCACCAGCTGATTTCCCCCCCCCCTCCACGGGACCCCGGTTGTCCGGACGGGGGCAGGCGGGACCCTCCAGCCCCCCCCACTCAAGCTGCTCACGTGATCCCATCAGCTGATTCCCCCCCCCCCCTCCACGGGACCCCGGTGTCCGGCGGGACCCTCAGCCCCCCCCCCTCCACGGGACCCCGGTGTCCGGGCAGGACCCTCCAGCCCCCCCCCCACTCAAGCTGCTCACGTGATCCCATCAGCTGATTCCCCCTCCACGGGACCCCCCCGCCCCCCCACACAACACTCCAGGTTTCTCTTTACTTCAAAAATGTCTTTAATGGTTGAAAATCCACAAACCGACAGACGAGCACGGGGGGGCCCACGGGGGGGCACAGCGAAATACACTATAATACAAAGACGGGGGGCGGGGGGCTGGGGCCGGGGGGCACCCCATGGAATGTCTACCGGGAGGGCACAACGGGGGAAGCGCATGGACCCCCCCCAACTGACCCCATGGACTAATTGCTTGGGTGGCATTGAAACCTGCGCCCCCCCCGCCCCCCGGGGGGCCCAGTCCCCGTGGGGGCCACCGGCCCTTCCCCCTTGGGGTTTTTTTCTGTTTTTCTTCTTTTCCTAAAAAAATGGTTTATACAAAAAAAAGTTTTTTCCAAGGGAGGGCAGGAGACAGGAGCCCCCCCGCCACCCCCACCACGGGGGAGGAGACGGTGGCGCCGATTCGGGGTGGGGGGGTCAAGCTAGGGCCCCCCCTCAAACACCTGGGGCGGGACCCTGCTATTCACAATAGCGACAGCCCCCCCTTTCCTCTACAACTCGGACACTACAGGGAGACGGGGGTCTGTACAGAGGTGAGAGCTGGGGGGGAGGGGAGCGCCCCCCAAACCTGCAGCCCCCCCACGCTACGGGGGGGGGCAAGAACTTCATTCCAGCAACTGCAACATGTAAAAAACCCCAATGCCCCCCTCCCCCGGCAAACCAGAGTCCAGGGTGCCCCAGCCCCCCCTGCAGCCCAGGGGGGGAGTGCAGTTCAGTGACCCCCCCCCCGCCCCACAGTCCAGCCCCAATGAAATGTGCTTTCCTTGGCGAGCGGCGGGCGGGGGGGGGGGGGGAGGCTGGTGCCGAGGCGGGGGCCTCCTTCACTGCCCGTCGGCCTTGGGCTTCTTTGGAGCAGATTTCCTGGGGGGGGAGAAACGGGGGGGGGGGGTGTGTGAGACCTGACCGGGGTGCCATGGGAACCAGTACAGCGCCAGGAGTGTCTGTTCGTTCCCCCCCCCCCTCCCCCGTGGGAACCCTGCAGTGCCCTGGGGCTGCTCCCCCCCCCCCCAGGAATCAGTACAGTGCCCGGAGTGTGTCCCCCCCACGCTGTGGGAACCCTGCAGTGCCCTGGGGCAGCTCCCCCCCACGGGGACCAGTACAGCGCCCGGAGCGTCCCCCCCCCCGTCCCCAGTGGGAACCCCGCACTGCCCCAGGGCTGCCCCCCCCCAGCCAAAGTTCCCAGGCCCTGATGCCCCCCCCCTGCACCGCCAGCGCCCCCGCCCCCGGTACTCACATGTCAGGGGAGGAGAGCGGCCGCTTGCTGGCCGGCTTGGCCATGGAGCCATCCTTACTGGACTCTGCAGCACCAGAGGCGGGGGTTAGAGACGTGGGGAGCATCGCCTCCCCCTTCCCCAAGAGAGAACCCAGGCGTCCTGGCCCCGTCCCCACTCCCCTCCCCGGGCAAGACTCCCCGGCCCGGCCCCCACCCCTTCCCCTCCTCTCCCCGGCCCAGCCCCCAGCCCTTCCCCTCGCCAGGCGAGACCCCGGCCCCCGGCTCACCTTGCAGCCACCGGACCTGCGTGGCGGGCCCGTAGCCCTTCTCGTTGCGGGCGGCGATGCGGAAGATGATGGCCGGCTTGGTGGTGTAGTCGATGTGGGCATTGGCCAGACTGCCCGACTGCACGAGGCACGAGGGGCTGGGCCCGCAGTACACCCGCATGAAGGCCAGCTGGGCCGGCGCCGCGCCCTTGGGCTCGCCCGCCTGGGCGCTCTGGATGGCCAGGTACACCGAGTACTCCACGATCTTCCCTGAGGTCACCGAGGGCGGCTCCCACGTCAGGTGGGCCCCGTCAGGGCTCTGCGGGAGGGCAGCCTGGCGTGAGGGGGGCCAGCAGCCGGCCGATGGGGACAGACCGGGCGCGGGAGGGTGGGTGGGGGTGGAAGGCTGGCTGGGGGCAGGTTGGCGGCCAGCCAGGGAGGTGAGGGGGGGCTGGGGGCAGGATGGCCAGGGCCAGGTCAGCGGGGGGCTGGGGACAGGCCAGCCAGGAGGAGGTGGGGGTCAGGAGGTGGGGACAGGCTGTGGGGGTGCTGGGGGGGGGGGGGGGGGGCAGGCCAGCGGCAGGTCAGCAGCCAGCCAGGGGGGTGACGGGGGGGCTGGGGACAGGCCAGCCGGGGGGGCAGGCTGGCTGGGAGGAGTGGGGCGGGGAGGCTGGGGACAGGCCGGCCGGGAGGAGCTGGGGGGGGGGGGGGGCAGGCCGGGGGCAGGTCAGCAGCCAGCCAGGCGGGTGACGGGGGAGCTGGGGACAGGCCAGCTGGGGGGGCAGGCTGGCCGGCTGGGAGGAGAGGCTGGGGGCAGGCCGGGGGGGGCCGGGCACCCACCTTGCTGATCTTGATGGCGCAGGGCGCGCCCGGGAAGCCGGGCAGGCAGGTCTTGAAGGCGGAGATGTCGGAGAAGGGGCCGCGCCCGCAGGCGTTCAGCCCGGCCACCCGGAACTTGTAGGCCGTGCCCGGCTGCAGCTCCTGCTTCTTCAGCTGCGTGTAGTCGGGGACAGCGCCCGAGTCGTCCTGGGGGGAGCCCAGAGTCAGGGGGGCCAGCGCCAGAGGCACACGGACACTCAGAGGGGGGGGGCAAGGACGGCATTGGGTCAGGCCGTGGGGCACAGGGACACTCCGGGGGGGGACGGGGACCCAGTCGCATCGGTGGGAGGTGTCTCGCTGGGAGGCAGGCAGGGGACAGGGGGACGACATGTCGTTGGGGGGGGGGGGGGACACTCACGTCGCTGGGGGGCGCGTCACTGGGGGGCAGGCCGGGGATGGGGGATGACCTGTTGGGGGGCAGGTGGGGGGGGACGGACACTCACGTCGCTGGGGGGCGCGTCACTGGGGGGCAGGCCGGGGACGGGGGATGACCTGTTGGGGGGCAGGTGGGGGGGACGGACACTCACGTCGCTGGGGGGCGCGTCACTGGGGGGCAGGCCGGGGATGGGGGATGGCCTGTTGGGGGGCAGGTGGGGGGGACGGACACTCACGTTGCTGGGGGGCGCGTCACTGGGGGGCAGGCCGGGGACGGGGGATGACCTGTTGGGGGGCAGGTGGGGGGGACGGACACTCACGTCGCTGGGGGGCGCGTCACTGGGGGGCAGGCCGGGGACGGGGGATGACCTATTGGGGGGCAGGTGGGGGGGGGACACTCACGTCGCTGGGGGGCGCGTCACTGGGGGGCAGGAAGTAATGGGTCACCATCATGTTGGTGCCCTTGATGACACCCACGTCGAACCACTGGTTTTCCTTCTTCACCAGCAGCTTCTGGGGCTGCACCGAGGGGTCCGGCTTCTGGGGGGAGAGAGGGGTCAGGCCCAGCCCCATGGCTCAGCCCCCCACATGCTCATCCTCCCAGCCCCTGCCCCATGGCTCAGACCCCCACGTGCTCATCCTCCCAGCCCCTGCCCCATGGCTCAGACCCCCACGTGCTCATCCTCCCAGCTCCCCCCAGCCCCTGCCCCATGGCGCCACCCCCGCCCACCCACACTCACCATGGGGGCGGACTCAATGCCGTTGGCCACCTCGGCCAGGGTGGCGGCTGCCTGCAGCTTGGCTGGGCTGGGCCCCACCACGGGCTGCGGGGCCACGAAGGTGTTGGACGGAGCCAGGCCTGGAGGAACAGCAGAGGGTCACTGAGTGCGCCCAGCCCCCCCCACAACCCCGCCAGGAGAGAACCCAGGCGTCTTGCGCCCCCCGGAAAGAACCCAGGCGTCCTGCGCCCCCAGGAGAGAACCCAGGCGTCCTGCGCCCAGCCCGCCCTGCACCCTCAGCCAGGAGAGAACCCGGGCGCACTCACCGTCGCCGGGCGCGGCGGGCAGGAGGGCGACGGTGCTGCTGACGGCGCTGGCCAGCTCACTCAGCCCGTTGCTCTCGGCGGCCGGGTCGTTGAGGCTGTCGGCGGGCGCCAGGGCCTCGGTGGGCAGGGGGGCGCCGTGGGGCTGCTGGGACGCGGCCGCCTGGGCCTCCTGCAGCTGCTGCTGCTGCTGCACCAGGGCGGCCAGCTCCTGCGGCGTCAGCACGATGGGGATGGCCGTGGGCTGCCCCTCGGCGCCCTCGCCCCCCAGCGCCCCGAGCTCCGCTGGCCCCGCGCCCGCCTCGCCCGGCTCCATGGGTTCCCCCGCACCTGCAAGGCACACAGCTCAGCTGGAGGCACGGGGGGGCCTGCGAGCGCAGGGTGCAGCCTGGGGGGGCACTCACCCAGCATGGCCTCCTGCAGCACGGCCTGGATGGCCAGGGCTGGGGGGTGCAGGGGTCCCAGCAGGGGATGGGGGTCGGGAGGGTCCCAGGGGGCACTCACCCAGCACGGCCTGGATGGCCAGGGCCTGGGGGACGGGGCTGGGGGGCAGGGGGAGGTCCCGGGGGGCACTCACCCAGCACGGCCTGGATGGCCAGGGCCTGGGGGGCAGGGCGGGGATCCCCGGGGGGCACTCACCCAGCACAGCCTGGATAGCCAGGGCCTGGGGGGCGGGGCTGGGGGGCAGGGGGGGGTCCCGGGGGGCACTCACCCAACACAGCCTGGGGGGCAGGGCTGGGGGGCAGGGCGGGGGTCCCGGGGGGCACTCACCCAACACAGCCTGGATGGCCAGGGCCTGGGGGGCGGGGGGGGTCCCGGGGGGCACTCACCCAACACAGCCTGGGGGGCAGGGCTGGGGGGCAGGGCGGGGGTCCCGGGGGGCACTCACCCAGCATAGCCTGGGGGGCAGGGCTGGGGGGCAGGGCGGGGGTCCCGGGGGGCACTCACCCAGCATGGCCTGGGGGGTCAGGGCCTGGGGGGCAGGGGTCCCGGGGGCACTCACCCAGCACGGCCTGGGGGGTCAGGGCCTGGGGGGCAGGGCGGGGGTCCCGGGGGGCACTCACCCAGCACAGCCTGGATAGCCAGGGCCTGGGGGGCAGGGCTGGGGGGCAAGGGGGGGTCCCGGGGGGCACTCACCCAACACAGCCTGGATGGCCAGGGCCTGGGGGGCAGGGCTGGGGGGCAGGGGGGGTCCCGGGGGGCACTCACCCAGCACAGCCTGGATGGCCAGGGCCTGGGGGGCAGGGCTGGGGGGCAGGGCGGGGGTCCCGGGGGCACTCACCCAGCACGGCCTGGGGGGCAGGGCGGGGGTCCCGGGGGGCACTCACCCAGCACGGCCTGGGGGGTAAGGGCCTGGGGGGCAGGGCGGGGGGGCAGGGCGGGGGTCCCGGGGGGCACTCACCCAGCACGGCCTGGGGGGTAAGGGCCTGGGGGGCAGGGCGGGGGTCCCGGGGGGCACTCACCCAGCACGGCCTGCTGGGCCGCCTGCAGCACGGCCTGGATGGCCAGGGCCTGGGCCTCCTCAGTGGCTGCAGCCTGGGCCGCGGCCTCGGCGGCCGCCGTCACTGCCAGCTCCTCGGGCGTCAGCCCCGTCACCAGCAGGGTGGCCCCCGCCTGCCCCTCGGCCAGCAGCTCCTGGGGCAGGGCCAGCGGCTCCCCCTCGGGGGCCGGCGCCGGGGGGCCGGAGGGAGGGGCCGGGGCAGGCTGGGGGTGGCCCTGCATGGGGGGCTGCGGCAGCGGCGCCGGGGGCTCGGGCGGCGGCTCTGGCTGCGGCGGCTCGGGGAGCTGGGGCTGCGCCGGCTCCGGGCCGGGGGGCGCCGGGGGCTCCGCCGGGGGGGTCGGCGCCGGCTCCTCCGGGGGGGTCTCTGCCAGTGACGAGATGCTCTGCAAGGGGGGGGGGGGGAGGTAATGCAGCACTCGGGGGAGTCATCCGCCCCACCAGACCCAACACCCCCCTGAGCCAGGAGAACCCAGGCGCCCCCTTCCCCGAGCCTGGAGAGAACCCAGGTGTCCGGGCTCCCAGCCCCCCCCCCTCCTCCCCCCCGAGCCAGCAGAGAACCCAGGTGTCCGGGCTCCCAGCCCCCCCAAGCCAGCAGAGAACCCAGGTGCCCAGCCCCCAGCCCCCACCCCCCACCCGGCTCTCACCGGCACAGCGGGGCCCGGCGCGGGCGTGGACTGGGTCACGGTGGTCACGGCGCGGGTCTGCGCGGCAGAGACACTGCTGGGGCTGGCGGGGGCCTCGCCTGGCGCCCCCTCGGGCTGCCCCTGCCCGTTGGCTCCCGGTGGCTGGTCTGAAAGGGGGGCAGAGATCAGAGTCTGGGAGCCCCCCTCGACCCAGAGCCAGCCAATGCCACCCCCGCCCCGCACCCCATTCCCAGCCCCCTCCCCCCGCCGGACAGACCCCCCACCCCATTCCCAGCCCCCCCCACCCCCCTTGGGGTTGGATTAGAGCCATGACCCCTAGAGGAGACAGGCCCCATGCCCTGCCCCCCGTGCTCACCGTGGTTGGCGCCCATGCTGGAGGTCACAGTGGTGGCCGTGTGGGTTGTGCCCGTCTCGTGGGTCTCGCAGGGGGGGTTGGAGCAGACGCGTGGGGCTGGGTTTGTGGGAGGCGACTGGGGCTGGCTGGGCCCTGCCCCCTCCGTCTCCTGGGGGGCAGAGGAGGGGGGTTCGGCCCCAGCTCCCCCCATGCTGGCCGTCATGGTGGTGCCGGTGGCCGTGGTCGGCTGCGTCTCACAGGGCGCACTGGCAGGGGCGTGCTGGGCCCCCTCAGCCTGGCCTGTCCCCACGTTACATGTGGCCGTGGTGGCCGTGTTAGTGGTGCCCGTCTCGTGCGTCTCGCACGGAGGGTTAGTGCACACTCGCCCGGCGCCTATGCTGGATGTGGCCGTGGTGGCCGTGTTGGTGGTGCCCGTCTCGTGCGTCTCACAAGGGGGGTTGCTGCACACTTGCCCGGCGCCCATGCTGGATGTGGCAGTGGTTGCCGTGTTAGTGGTGCCTGTCTCGTGTGTCTCACACGGGGGGTTGCTACACACTTGCCCGGCGCCCATGCTGGATGTGGCAGTGGTCGCCGTGTTAGTGGTGCCCGTCTCGCACGGGAGATTGCTGCATGCTCGCCCGGCGCCCATGTTCGACGTGGCTGTGGTGGTGGTGCCTGTCTCATGGGTCTCGCACGGGGGCTCCGTGCACGGTTGCCTGGTGCCCATGCTCGACGTGGCTGTGGTGGTGGTGCCTGTCTCGTGTGTCTCGCACGGGGGGTTGCTGCACGCTCGCCCGGCGCCCATGTTCGACGTGACTGTGGTGGTGGTGCCTGTCTCGTGGGTCTCGCACGGGGGCTCCGTGCACGCTCGCCTAGTGCCCAAGCTCGACGTGGCCATGGTACCCGGTTCACAAGAGTCATTGACATGCGCTCGCTGATCGGCCTCCGTGTCTGGCGCAACCATCCTTACGCCGCATGGCTGCTCCGTGGGCACGTCAGCTTTGGCCGACATGGTTGTGTGAGTGGCACAAGTCTGTTGTGTTTGGCACGGGGGGCTCTCGGCTGCCCCTGGCCCACCGTCCGGCTGCCCCCGGCCCATGAGCGACCGGGCCGTGGTGGCGGTGTTGGTGGTGTGGGTCTGGTGAGCCTCACAGGGCCGGCCAGCCGGCGCCGGGGATTGTGCGTTGGTGCCAGGCACCGCCGGGGGTGGATTCGCCATCCTGGTGCTGCACGGCTGCTCTGTGGACACACCGGCTTTTGCCGACATCGTGGTGCCGGTGGCACTGGTGTGCTGCGTTTGGCACGGCGGGTTGGGCGGGGCTACCATGCCACCATCCGGTTGACCCCGCCCCATGAACGACCGGGCCGTGGTAGCCGTGTTGGTGGTGCCTGTCTCATGCGTCTCACACAGGGGATTGTTGCACGCTCGTTCGGCACCCATGCTGGACGTGGCTGTGGTGGCCGTGTTGGTGGTGCCTGTCTCATGCGTCTCGCACGGGGGATTTGTGCACACTCGTCCAGCACCCATGCTGGACGTGGCTGTGGTGGCCGTGTGGGTGGTGCCAGTTTCGTGCGTCTCGCATGGGGGGTTGCTGCACACTCGTCCGGCACCCATGCTGGACGTGGCCGTGGTCGCCGTGTTCGTTGTGCCCGTCTCGTGTGTCTCGCACGGGGGGTTGCTGCACACTCGTCCAGCGCCCATGCTGGATGTGGCAGTGGTGGCAGTGTGGGTGGTGCCCGTCTCGTGCGTCTCGCACGGGGGGTTGGAGCAGACACGCACTAACCCGCCATTGGGCTGCCCGGTCTCCTGGCCCTCGCACACAAAGTGCACAGGCTGGGTCAGGCCGCCCACGTTGGCCACGACGGTGGCAGTGGCAGTGTTGGTGGTGCCAGTCTCATGGGTCTCACAGGGCGGGTTGGAGCACACCAGGGTGACGGTGCCGGGCTGCGGGTCGCCCTGCCCCACGTCGGCAATGGTCACCGTGGCCGTGGGCTGCTCCGTGGTGGGCGAGGCCAGGATGGAGACTGGTAGGTCGTGCACCGGCTGGGCATCCACCCCGCTGGGCGTCGTGATCAGCGTCACCTGCGTGGGCTGGGAGACGGGCTGGGGGCCGGGAGACGGGCAAGGTGAGGGGTTGGGCCCGTGCCCCACGGACGTCATGTCCCCCTGCCCCCCTTCCCTCGTCCCACTGCCCCCTGTACCCCACTGCCCCCTTCCCCACGCCCCACTATCCCACCGCCCAGTGTTCCACTGCCCCCTGTACTGCCCGTCCCACTGCCCCCCTGTACCTCCCTGCCCCCAGCACCCACCCCTGTACCCCGCTGCCTCCCTCTGGCACCCCCCCGCAAAGGGGAAAGGCCCCGCGTCCAGCGCCCCCCTGCGGCGCAGGCCCTACCTGCATGGTGATGGTGGGCGTGCCCAGCCCGCTGGCGGCCGTCATGGTGGTCTGCGCAGCGGAGACGGTGATGGCAGCCGGGTTGATCACCTGGCTCGACAGGGTGGCGATGGTTCCCAGCGTGGTGATGGGCGTGGCCAGGGAGGCGTTGGTGCTGTGGCCCCCTGCGCCGGCCAGGCTGGTGGAGACTGTGCCCGTCACGGTGCCCAAGGTGGTGACACCTGGGGGGGAGGGAGAGCCAGTCAGTGCCCTGACCTGGCTTTGCAGCCCAGCCCCCTCCCGCAGCCCCCCGCCCAGCCTCCTTACCCGTGGTTCCTTTCACCACCAGCGTGGTGACGGTGGGCTTGACGGCGGAGACGGTGACGGGCGTGACCAGCCGCACGCCGCCCATGGGCACAGTGCGCAGGATGGTGCCGGGCTGGCCAGGCGCGCCCTTCAGGACCACCTGCCGGGAGGGGAGAGAGAGAGGTGGTGAGGCCGGGGCAGGGGGCGGCCCCCTGGCCATCCCGGCGCCCCCAAACCCCCCGCTCACCTGCGTGACGCCCTGCTGCCCGTGGGCCGTGCCCAGCTTGGGCACTGCCGTGATGATCTTGGCGGGGGCGCCCGTGCCTGAGGTCATGACCTTGGTGGTGATGATGGTAATGGGGGACTTGATCCCAGGGCTGCTGGTCACACCTGGGGGGAGCCGGGGGGTCAGTGCAGGGGTCGTGGCCATGGCCACGAAGCCCCCCTAGCCCCGCCCCTGGCCCGCTCCCCAGCAAGGTCCCCCCACGCCCTCCCTGCCCCCCAGTTCAAATACCAGCCCTGTCCTCCAGAGCAGCCAGACGGGGACGTCTCTGGGTCATAGCCCCCACACACAGCCTTTTGCCCCTCCCAATTCAACCCTTCCCACCGCAGGCGAACCGCCCGCCCCCCCCCCCGGCGGCCCCCAGCCCTTCCCACCGCGGGCAACCCCCCCAACCCAGGCGGCCTCCCGCCCCCGCGGCGGGCCGTTACCCGTGGCCCCGGACTGGGTGATGATGGCCGACATGGGGATGGTTTTGATGATGGTGGTGGTGCCCGGCTTGGTGGTGCTGGGCGAGACGCTGCTGATGCCCAGGATGGTGGGCTTGGGGCCGGCGCCGCCCGCCTGTGTGGTGGTGATGATGGTGGTGGGCTTCCCGTCCGCTGACGTCACCAGCTTCAGGATGGTGCCTGCCGGCAGGGGGCCCTTGGTCTAGGGGAGCACGGGGCAGGCAAGAAAGGGTTAATGCAGCTTGGCACCCCCAGAGGGCAGAGTGCTCCGGACTCCTGGGTTCTACTGGGAGGGGGGAAGCGGGGGTCTGGGAGCCCGGACTCCTGGGTTCTCTCCCTGGCTCTGGGAGGGGAGTGGGGTCTGGTGGTTAGAGCAGGGGGGGCTGGGAGCCAGGACTCCTGGGTTCTCTCCCCGGCTCTGGGAGGGGAATGGGGTCTGGTGGTTAGAGCAGGGGGGGCTGGGAGCAAAGTGGGGGCTGATGGTTAGAGCAGGGGGGGCTGGGAGCCCGGACTCCTGGGTCCCATTCCCAGCGCTGCCCCCCAGTCCGAGGAAATGCTCACCTGGATGATCTGGGTGACGGGGCCGCTGGACGCCTGGCCGGTCACGGCCGAGGTCTGCACCGGCTTGGTCTGCACGACCGACATCACTTTGCCGAGGTTAGAGATCTGCCAGGAGAAAGAGAGTGAGCAGTGCCCCCCCATACCCCGCCCCATGGCATTCTGGGAGGGAGGCACCTCCCACCCGCCTCCCAGCACAGCCACACAGCTCGCGCCCCAAACAGCTGGCACAGCTGGACCCCACCCTGCAGCAGGCGAGCTGGGGCCCTTGGGAGACCTGGCGCCTAACAGGTATCATGGGGCACCCCTCAGCTCTGGGAGAGGACGGGCCTAGTGGTTAGAGCAGGAGGGGCTGGGAGCCAGGACTCCTGGGTTCTCTCCCCGCTCTGGGAGGGGAGTGGGGGCTGGTGGTTAGAGCAGGGGGGGCTGGGAGCCAGGACGCCTGGGTTCTCTCCCCGCTCTGGGAGGGGAGTGGGGGCTGGTGAGTTAGAGCAGGGGGGGCTGGGAGCCCGGACACCTGGGTTCTCTCCCCGGCTCTGGGAGGGGCAGTAGAGTCTGGTGGGGTACAGCATGGGGGCTGGGAGCCCGGACTCCCGGGTTCTCTCCCCGGTGCTGGGAAGGGTGTGGGGGCTGGTGGGTTAGAGCAGGGGGGGCTGGGAGCCAGGACGCCGAGGTTCACGCCCCCCCGGCACTTACCAGTGCGCTGCCCCCCGGCACAGAGATGGGGCTCTTCACCAGAGTGATGGTCTTGGTGACGCCGCCCACCACGGTGGTCATGACCTGGGCCTGCTGCGCCACGGTGACCGTGCCCGACTTGTGCACAGTGATGATGGGCCGCGTGGCCGCGTTGGTCGTGGATGACACCGAGGTGCCCACCTGGGCTGCCGCCGTCTTCAGCATGCGTGTGGCCGGGTTACTCACCTGGTGCGGGGAGACGGGCACCCTTAGCAGGACGCCTGGGTTCTCTCCCCGGCTCTGGGAGGGACAGTAGAGTATGGTGGGGGACAGCAGGGGGGGGCTGGGAGCCAGGACTCCTGGGTTCTCTCCCTGCTCTGGGAGGGGAAGGGGGGCTGGTGGTTAGAGCAGGGGGGCTGGGAGCAGAGTGGGGGCTGGTGGTTAGAGCAGGGGGGGCTGGGAGCCAGGACTCCTGGGTTCTCTCCCCGGCTCCAGGGCAGGGCTGCGGGGCCGGGCATCTCTTACCATGACGGGGGAGGAGGCCACCTTGACGGTGCTGGGCAGCGTGGCCGTGCCTGGGGAGACGGCCACGGTCTTGACGATGGTGGCGCCGGCCGGCACGCTCAGCATGGTGGGCGCGGAGGAGGGGGGGATCTTCTGTGTGGCGGCGGCGGCGGCTGCCAGGGCGGCCATGCCGCTCATCTGGGGGCTGCTGCCAATCACCTGGGGGCAGAGGGAAGCGGTCAGGGGTGCCCCGCGAGCGGGACCCGGAACCCCGCGGCACAGGTTACTTACCGTGCCCTGCGTGCTCTGCGTGGGCACCACCATGCGCACACCGGCCGGCAGCGAGGTCACCGTCACCGGGGCCTTGCCTGCCTGCCCAGCTGAGCGCACCGTCACCAGGGGGGGCCCTGGGGGCGCCTGGGGGCCTGTCACCTTTAGCACAGCCGGGACACCTGCCGAGGCAAGAGCAGCGTGAGAGGGGGAGGGAGACTCACGCCCCCCAATGGGCCCCTGCCCATCCCCCCAGTGGGAGGCTGGGCCCCTCCCCTGCCCCCTATGGGAGTCCAGGCCCCCCACACCCCCACCCCGCCCCCCCAAAGCGAGTCCGGGCCCCCCACCCAGGGTGGAGGCCGGCCCCACTCACCCTGCGTGCGTGCCGGGCTGGCCACGGACAGGGGCGTGCCGGACACGGAGGGCAGCAGCTGGATGGTGGTGGTGGGCGTTGGGGCGGCGGCCTGGGGCAGCAGGGTGATGCCCATCTGGGCCAGGGGCTGGCTGGCGGGCGGGGCGGGCGCAGCGGCGGCCGGGGCAGGGCTCTTGGGCGGGTTGGCGGGCACAGAGGGCACCGGGACGGGAGCGGGTGAGGCGGCCGCGGGGATGTCGTACTTCTGCAGCTGCAGCAGGTAGGTGTCGGCCGTGGGCACCGAGCCCCAGCTCACCTCCAGTGAGTTGGTGTTGGCCCGAACCAGCTGCACCCGCGAGGGTGCTGGGGGCTTCTCTGGGGGCAGAGGCAGGGGTCAGACGCTGGAGCCCCCCCAGCTACCCCCAGATCTCCCAGCCACCCCCCTGCCGGGCATCCCCCGCTGCCCCCAGATCTCCCAGCTGTCCCCCCGGCCCCAGATCTGCCAGCGTCCCCCCCGCCAGGCAGCCCCCGCCCCCAGATCTGCCAGCGTCCCCCCCGCCAGGCATCCCCCGCCCACAGATCTGCCAGCCACCCCCCCGCCAGGCATCCCCCGCCCACAGATCTGCCAGCCACCCCCCCGCCAGGCATCCCCCGCCCACAGATCTGCCAGCCATCCCCCCGCCAGGCATTTCCCCCCACCCCAGATCCCCCAGGCGCCCCCACGCTGGGCATTCCCCGCTCCCACATCTCCCAGCCCCCCATGCCCCGGGACCCTGCTCTCCACCCCACTTCCCCACCCGGGACCCTGCTCTGCGCCAGGCAACTCTCCGCTTCCCGCGGTCGCTTCAGGCCAAGCTGTGTACAAACGCACCCCCCCCCCGGCACTCACCAGTCTCCAGGTACCAGAGGTCCTTGCAGCACACCTGGTTGTTCCAGGCCTTGCGGTAGCCGTCGCGCCCGCTCCAGATGTAGAGGCGAGTGTTGATGGAGACGGCGCAGTGCCCTGCCCGGGCCCGCGGGATGTTGTCCTCCAGCGTGTCCATGAGGATGGGCTCCCATGCCATGGAGTCTGTGGGGAGGGGCCAGGGGGTCTGGTACCAGCAAGGGGGCCGTGGGGGGCCCCTTATCCAGGTTGAGGCAGGCCAGCGTGTTGGTGTGGGGCAGGAGGATCCGTGGGGCTCTGGGGGGGCCGCGGGGGGGGCCCCTTATCCAGGTTGAGGCAGGCCAGCGTGTTGGTGCGGGGCAGGAGGATCCGTGGAGCTCTGGGGGGGCCCCTTACCCAGGTTGAGGCAGGCCAGTGTGTTGGTGTGGGGCAGGGGGATCCGGGGGGGCCGCGGGGGGGGGGGGAAGGTCCCTTACCCAGGTTGAGGCAGGCCAGTGTGTTGGTGTGGGGCAGGGGGATCCGGGGGGGCCGCGGGGGGGGTCCCTTACCCAGGTTGAGGCAGGGCAGGGGGAGATGGGGGGCTCTAAGGGGGCCACGGGGGGGGTCCCTTATCCAGGTTGAGGCAGGCCAGTGTGTTGGTGTGGGGCAGGGGGATCCGGGGGGCTCTGGGAGGGGGCGCGGGGCGGGGTCCCTTATCCAGGTTGAGGCAGGCCAGTGTGTTGGTGTGGGGCAGGGGGATCCGGGGGGCCGCGGGGGGGGGGGGGGTCCCTTACCCAGGTTGAGGCAGGCCAGCGTGTTGGTGCACTTCCACTCCTTCTCGTGTGTGGCCACTTTGACGTCGTCCATGACGAGGGGCACCCAGCCCCCGAAGACGTACATCCTGGGGGGAGGAGGGGGTCAGAGCTGTGTCGTGGGGGGCAGGGGCTCAGGGGGTGGGGGGGGGGCTTACTTGTTGCCAATGGTGGTGGCGGAGTGCAGGCTGCGGGGGAGGGGTGCCACACCGCTCAGGCTGGGCTTGTTCCATGTCAGGGTCTCTGGGGGATGAGAACAGACACCCTGAGACCCGCCTGCGCCCCCCCATGGGGCCCCCCCGGAGCCAGCAAAGAACCCAGCCCCCCCGCCTGCGCCCCCCTGTGGGACCCCCCCGAGCCAGCAGAGAACCCAGCCCCCCCGTGGGCCCCCGGAGCCAGCAGAGAACCCAGCCCCCCTGTGGTGTCCCCCGAGCCAGCAGAGAACCCAGCCCCCCCGTGGGGCCCCCCCGAGTCAGCAGAGAACCCAGCCCCCCCGCCTGGCGTCCTGGCTCCCCCGCACACACCCCACGGAGCCAACAGAGTCAGCAGAGAACCCAGCCCCCCTGGCCCACTCCCCTGGGGTCCTGGCTCGCCCCCCCCCAACCCCATGGAGCCAGCAGAGAACTCAGCTCCCCCCTCCATATCAGCAGAGAACCCAGCCCCCCCCCCCGAGAGAACCCAGGCGTCCTGGCAGCCATACCGATGTCCAGCGTCCAGAGGTCGCCGAGGCGGCAGCCGCTCATGCCCCCGTAGATGACGAGCTTGGATTTCTTGTTGTCCCTCTCGGTGTACACCACGGCGGTGTGGGACTCGCGGGGTGGGGGCAGCACCCCGTATGTGATGGGGATGTCCCAGGCCACCACTCCGGAGCCCGGGCGCAGCTCCAGGATGTACAGGTCATTCAGGTACCTGCGGGGGGACGCAGGCTCATCGGGATCTGGCAGAGTGGTGACCTGCACTTCCACATCTTACAGCTAGAGGGCAGCCTCTCCCCACAGCCCGGCACAGAACCCAGGAGTCCTGGCTGGAGGGGGGCACTCTAACCCACCTGACACCTCCCCACCCTCACCCCCGAGCTGGGAGAGATCCCAGGCGTCCTGGTGATCACTCACCTGGGAATGTTGTTCTTGGGGTCCTCGCTGTCATTTGCCAGCCCCCCAAACAGGTAGCACTTGTTGCCCACAAGCGAGAAGCTGTGGCCCAGGCGGGGGCAGGGGGGCGGCCCATTCTTGGGGGTCTTGGCCTTGAGTCTCTTCCACTCCCAGCGGCTGGCCTACAAGGGGGGGTCCCAGCGACGGGGGAGGGGGGTGTCACTGCAATGCAGCCCCACTGCCCCCCACTCCTGCACACCCCACCCAGCCCCCGCTCCCCTCCCAGAGCTGGGAGAGAACCCAGGAGTCCTGGCTCCCAGCACCCCCCCGCTCTAACCCACCAACCCCAGCTCCCCTCCCACAGCTGGGGAGAGAACCCAGGTGTCTGGGCTCCCAGCCCCCCCCGCTCTAACCCATCAGCCCCCTCTCCCCTCCCACAGCCGGGGAGAGAACCCAGGAGTCCTGGCTCCCAGCCCCCCCTGCTCTAACCACCAGCCCCCCTTCCAGAGCCAGGAGAGAACCCTGGAGTCCTGTCTCCCAGTCCCCCCCGCTCTACCCTACCAGCCCCCACCCCCCTCCCAGAGCCAGGGAGAGAACCCCGGCCTCCTGGCTCCCAGATCCCCCACGACAGACCCCCAGCGTCCGGGCCCTACCTGCAGCTCGTAGAGGTCGCTGCTGTACTTGCCGTACTCCACCATGCCCCCAAAGACCAGCAGCCGGGTGCCGTCACACACAAAGCCGTAGGCGGCACAGCCGGGAGGGATGTCGCCCCGCACGGCCGGGATGAACCACTGGTTGGTGGCTGAAGGGGCGAAGTGGGGCATGAGCGGCGGGTGCAGGGCTGGACGGAGAGTCCAGCCTGCAAGTTGCCCCCGTCCGCCAAGGTTGCCCTCTTCCCCCTCCACAGCCCCCCCGTGAGTAGCCCCACAAGTTGCAGAACAAATACCTCCACCTGAACCCAGGCGTCCGGGAATGGGGGCAAGGCAGAGCTCGGAGCAGGGAGGGTTGAACCCAGGCGATCGGGAATGTGGGGGGGTGCAGAGCTCCAAGCAGGGAGGGTCGAACCCAGGCGTCCGGGAATGGGGGCAGGGCAGAGCTCGGAGCAGGGAGGGTTGAACCCAGGCGTTCGGGAACGTGGGGGGGTGCAGAGCTCCGAGCAGAGAGGGTCGAACCCAGGCTTCCAGGAATGGGGGGGGGGCGGGCGGGAGGGCAGAGCTCGGAGCAGGGAGGGTTGAACCCAGGCGTTCGGGAATGTGGGGGGGTGCAGAGCTCCGAGCAGGGAGGGTCGAACCCAGACGTCCAGGAATGGGGAGGGGGCGGGGGGGCAAAGCTCCAAGCAGGGAGGGTCGAACCCAGGCATCCAGGAATGGGGGGGGGGGGGGGGGCAGAGCTCCAAGCAAGGAGGGTCGAACCCAGGCGTCCAGGAATGGGGGTGGGGGGGGGGCAGAGCTCCGAGCAGGGAGGGTTGAACCCAGGCGTTCGGGAATGGGGGCAGGGCACAGCTCAGAGCAGGGAGGGGCGAACCCAGGCGTCCGGGGCAGGCTGACATTGGGGTGACCCCGTCGCACCGGACACTACAGAGCAACAAGGAGGGACAGCCACTGGCTCCAGAGCCCAAACAGGTCATCGTCGGCCCTGGATCCCAGGCAGGGAAACTGAGGCAGGGAGCAGGGCAGGGACTTGGCCATGGTCACACAGGGAGCCTGTGGCAGAGAACCCAGGAGTCCGGGCTCCCAGCCCTGCAGTTCTAACCACCAGACCCCACTCCCCTCCCAACAGAACCCAGAGTCCTGCCCCCCACGAGCCCTACCCACAACCCTCTGCTTCCCCCCCCCACCTGGGCTGTGGGCAAACGAGCCACCTGTCAAGCGGCTTCCTGAACAAGACGGTAGAGACAACCCCACAACAGTGTGACAATGGGGGGGCTGGGAGCTAGGACTCCTGGGTTCTCTCCTGGCTCTGGGAGGGGAGCTGGGGCTATGGTTAGAATGGGGGAGCCCAGACTCCTGGGTTCTCTCAAAGAGATGAACACAAAGTGGAGTTGGTGGGGGGAGGGGGGGAGGTGGCTGACACCCCCTACGGACAGCCGCTTGGGGGGGGGGGGATGGACGGACAGCAGACCCCTCCCCCTCCAATCCAGTACTCCCCCCCCCCAGACACCACCCATTTGCCACAATCCCCAGACCCCTGAGGCACCTGGTGCTCCCCCCGCCGGTGCCTGTGGCTGGTGCAGGAATGGCATTTCCCTCACTCTCCTAGGGTCCAAGCCCCCTCTGCCCCCCCTCGCCCACGGGTAGGCGCCCCCCCCAGCACCCTGCCCCCATTGCCCATGGGCAGGCGCCCCCCCCAGCACCCTCCCCCTGGGCAGGCCAGGGTTAATTCAGCCACCGCGGCATCGTTTGAAAGTTGAATTTAGCGGAGGAGGGTTTTGCCGCCAAGTGTCGCGGGGGGGTGGGGGGGGGAGAAGAGCTGCCAACTGAGGGCTGGGGGGAGGGGTGACCCTGTCTACCATACCTCCCCCCCCCCCGCCAGCCACCACATGCGGGGGGGAAGGGGGGCAGTGTCCTCAGAGCCCCCGCTGGCAGCTGCAGGGCATGGCTCATGCCCCGTGTAATATGGGCACCGTGCCCAGCGGTGAGAACGGGTCCTTGGCTGGGGGTGAGGGATGACCCACGCAGGGAGAGGAGGGGCCCGGGGCCCCCCAGGGTCGCCCCCCACCTGTGTTGTAGACGTGCAGCTCGTCGACGATGCCCTCGTTCCCGCCCCCGAAGACGACGATCAGCTCCTTGATGGCCACGGCGCGGTGCCCGTGGCGGGGCCGGGGCACGGGGCCCGACCAGCCCACCACCCGCTTCCAGCGGGGCTGCAGGAGCGCGGGGCTGCCGGGGGCCGGGGTGCCCCCGCCGGGGGCTGCCGGCAAGGCCGCTGCCATGGCCCCTCTCGCTGTCCTGCAATGGGGGGGGGGGGGGGGGTTAGGTGAGGGGTCCGATCCTGACAGTCCTCTTGCCCCCCGCTGCCCCCACCCCGGGGGCAAATACACCCCTCTCCCCCGCCCTGCCTGGGGCAGGTACCCCTCCCCCACCCCCTCGCTGGGGGCAGTTCCCCCCCCCCCCCAGGCTGAGGGCAGTTGCCCCCACCCCCTCGCTGGGGGCAGTTGCCACCCCTCCCCCACCCCCTCGCTGGGGGCAGTTGCCCCCCCCACCCCCCAGGCTGAGGGCAGTTGCCGCCCCTCCCCCACCCCCAGGCTGGGGGCAGTTGCCGCCCCTCCCCCACCCCCAGGCTGGGGGCAGTTGCCTCCCCCACCCCCAGGCTGGGGGCAGTTGCCACCCCTCCCCCACCCCCAGGCTGGGGGCAGTTGCCCCCCCCACCCCCCAGGCTGAGGGCAGTTGCCGCCCCTCCCCCACCCCCAGGCTGAGGGCAGTTGCCGCCCCTCCCCCACCCCCTCGCTGGGGGCAGTTGCCGCCCCTCCCCCCCGCTCAGCGCCCGGCCCTGGGAGCCGCCATCTTGTGCCGCCGGGGGAAAATGGCGGCCGCGGAGAACGAGCCGCCGCCTCCCCCCGGCCGGCCCCGGTCCCGGCCCCCCGCGCGCCGCCCCCGCCACGCCCCGGCCCCGCGGCGCCGCCCGGCCCCGGCCCCGGCCCCGCTGTACGGCACCGGACGGGGGCGGGAAGCGGCTGCTGGACGCCAGGCGCCTTCACGCCGCCCTGGGAGCCGCCATCTTGCGCCTGCTGTGTGAGGGGAGCCGCTCTTCCTTCCTCCTGCCCGGCTCGGCCGCGGCCGGGGGCGGGGCGCGCCGTACGGACTCCTCCCACTGGGCGCCGCCATCTTGGGGGCGGGCACGCTGGGCGCCGCCATCTTGGGCGGCGGGACAGCCCCTCCCCCAACCGGGATGGGGTAAAAATAACCCGAGCCCCTCCCCCCACTCACTAAACCAACGTGTCTCCCCACGGCTAGGGGGACCCCCCCCCAAAAACCGCTGTACGGCACGGACGGGCGCCGCCATCTTGGGAGGGAGGATGGGAAACATCCCCCCCCCATCAAAGGTTGCACCACAGGCAGGGGCGCTGCCAGCCAGGATGGGGAGGAAAGCCCAACCCCTTGTAGTCTGATTCCCCTCGCCACTCCCCAAGCAACAGAGGGGCCTGGGGCACCGGTAAGACTAACAGAGGTACGGGGAGCATAAGCTTTCGTGGGTGAGAACCTCACTTCTTCAGACGCAAGTGCCTCAGTTTCTCTCCAGCGAAAGGGGAGCCCACCTCCCAGAAATAAAAGGGAATACGACTGGCTGGGCATGAGCTGGCAGGAAACGCCTCCCCCATGGGTCCGCACCCCGTTACTAGCTCCGTTCTCCGGCGGGAGCCCAGGCCGCGAGCAGCGTTCCGGGGTACTAGCCCGGCTGGCCGTAGAGGACCCCCTCTGGTGCTGGGCCCCGGGGAATTGCCCTGCTTGCCACCCTGGGCTCCTCTATGCAGAACACTTGTGACCCGGGTGGGCCGTGAAGTTTTATAGCATGTTGGGGGGCGGGGGGCACAGAAAGAAAAAGGTTGAGAAGCCCGGCCTTACACGGATCTCTTCTTGACATGAGGGTGGCCATCTTGAACGGAAAACCCCTTTGTTATTGTTAAGCACATTGTCCCCGGGGTGAACTCCCGCCCCCCGCACGCTCGCTCCGACAGCCCCCCCGTGGAAGATGAGGGCCCCACGCCAAAACACAAGGCCCAGTGTTGAGCTCAGCTTGACATGAGCGCAACCATCATGGCCGGGAAGAAACCCCTCTCCCTGCTTCTGTAGGGAAAGCGCCCCCCTGCCGTACTATGCCCCACTGGCGGGTAGGGCACCCCACCCCCAAGCGGGAAGGCAGGCCCTGCTTGGCACAGGCGCCGCCATCTCGGATGGAAGGAGACGCCCCCCCCCCGTGTCAAGCCCTGCTTCGTGCCTCAGTTTCCCCCTCCCAAGCTAAAGGGGGTCCCCCACCCCCAAATGCCAGGCTGCGCCTTCAGCCTGCCCTGAACGCCGCCCTCCTTCCAGGGGCTCCCTCCCAGGTGTTCTCCCCCAGGGGTGCCTCAGTTTCCCCCGGGCCCAGCCCCACTGTGGAGACGCGCCCCCCCCATGTTCGCGCTGGGGGGGGGGGGGGGGCTCTGTGTGCCCCCCACGGCCAAGCCGCCGCTGCAGGGAAGCCTCACATGGGCGCCGCCATCTTGGACTCCGCCCAGCCCCCCCCCCAGGTCAGCGTTACCCCGGCCGCTCCGCTCCCCTCCCCGCCCCGCCCCGCGCGGGGCAGCGGCCGCCTACCCCAGAACCAGCTCCGCTGTACGGCGGGCACCGTCGGGCCTGGGCGCCGCCATCTTGGCTCCGCCCTCCCATAGGGGCCGCCATCTTGCCCCCCCCCATTCCTTGGGGCAGTGGAAGCCGGGATTTCCCGGGGGGGGGGCGAGAGGGATACCGCCCTCGCTCGGGGCGGGGGCGGGGGCGAGCCGGGGCTTGGGGCTGCCGCACTTTTAATTGCGCGCTGTCCTGGGGGCGGCCATCTTGGCGCCCCCTCCCCCCGGCGAAATGCCCGGATGAGCCGGCCGCTTGCCTAACGCTCCCCAAGATGGCGTCTGTCCAGACGCCCGGCGGCGGCCGCTCAGCCAAGATGGCCTCCCGCGCAAGGACCCGGATGAAGGCGGCTCGGCGGGAGCCCCCGCCTAAAGGCCCGGATGTGCCTGTCCCATTTGTTAGCAGAGGGCCAATGGGGCGCCTCGCTCGAGGCCCGGATGTAGTAGGCCGGCTCCAAGATGGCGGCCACGGATGCCCGGATGTAGGACGCCCCGCTTTGTGGTATACAAGATGGCGGCCTTCACCAAATGCCCGGATGTCGCTCCCGCCTCAGGAGGGAAACAAGATGGCGGCAGCCGCCCCCGCCCCTCAGGTACCCGGATGCACCTCCCCGCCAGCAGGCCAGAACGTGAGGGCTTGCTGTTACTTACCCGGATGTTAGTTGCTTTCCAAGATGGCGGCCTAAGTGCGTGGATGTGGCCGTTTTTCAAGATGGCGACCACCTCCTACCCGGAGGTGGCTGCTCAAGATGGCGGCCGAAGGGGCCGGCTGCCGTTGCTACGCGACCGAACGTTTAAAGGGATTACAATAATACCTGTGCGCAGCGGTGCGCGGACTCCAGTCGCCGCGGGCGGGGCGGGAGATCTACCCGCGGCGTGGGGAGACTGCGGATGCCAGCCCCCTGGGAGCCGCCATTTTGGACCCTTCTCCTCCACACCAGACGAAAGATGGCGGCGTCTCTACGACCCGGATGTGATGTTGTCTCTTACGCATGCGCAGAATGCTCTCCCTGTCGCCCCCATGCTCAAAACCACATGCGCATAGTGCTCGTTCCGCCCAGGTTTCCTATTGCGCAGGCGTATGCTGGGCCCCAAAACTGGCACGTGCGCGCCACCATCCCACCCTTTTCCTATGCGCATGCGCACTCTTTCCTTCAGTTTCCTCGCTCCCCTCCCTCCCGCACGAAGGGTTGTTTTAGTACCCGGATGTTGGCAGCACTTTACCCTCCCCCACCCTCATTGGTCAGTCCCCACGAAATGACACCCACTTTCCCTCATGATTCCCCTCAGAACAGGCCCCGCGCCGCAGGCCAAGCCCCCCGTCACTGACTGAGTTGGGCTTGGTTTGGGGCATGGGCACCAAGATGGCCGCTGGTCACGCCTCAGCGCCAAGATGGCCCCCAGTCAAAACTGGCTGCTGGGCTCACGCCAGCCGTGCCTGGGCCCGGCTCCGCGCCAAGCCGCCGGCCAGGCTAAGCTGAGTGACAAGATGGCCGCCCTCCTTGCCTCAGCCCCAGGACGGCGGCGTGGGCTGGGTGTGGGCCCCTAGCTAGAGACGGGGCCCTGCAAGCTCAGGGACGGGGGCGTAGGGGGCAAATAAGGGGGGTAAAGCATGGTAGGAGGGGGGTACAGATGCCCCCCCACCCTGGCCATGGCCATGAGTGGGGGGGGCTCAGGCCCGGACGGGCGGCTGCAGGTCCTGGCTGGAGGGATGGGGGCCCCCCGGTCGGTGTCCATGGGTCCGGGTTGGGGAGTTGGCTGCGGGGAGGGGGGGCAGGGGACACATCCCCAGTGCTGGCCCCGCAGCCCCCCTGAATCCCTGACCCATGGGCCGCCCCACATGCCCCCTCTGGTGCCACCAGCCGCATCCAACGCCTCTGTCCCACCCCCCCACCCCGTGTGCCCCCCATGCCAGAAGGATGGGGAAGGGTCAGGGATGGCTGATGGCAGGGGAGGGGCTCAGCCGGGCCCCCCAGTAACAAGTCAGAAGTTCTTTCCAAAGAGAGTCTCTCCCCCCCCCCCCAGCACGGGGGGGGGGGAGCTCTCTGGTAACCACGGCAACCGCCCCAACCAGAGCGTCAGTGGGGGCACGCAGCGCTGGGGACTCAGGGGGCTGCGGGTCGGGAGTGAGGGGCACTGCAGGGCTGGGGGGAGGGGCACTGGCAGGGGCTGCGGGTCGGGAGTGAGGGGCACTGCAGGGCTGGGGGGAGGGGCACTGGCAGGGGGCTGCAGGTCGGGAATGAGGAGCACTGCAGGGCTGGGGGGAGTGTCACTGGTAGGGGCTGCCGGTCGAGAGTGAGGGGCACTGCAGGGCTGGGGGGGAGGGGCACTGCAAGGGCTGCGAGTCGGGAGTGAGGGCCACTGCAGGGCTGGGGGGAGGGGCACTGGCAGGGGCTGCGGGTCGGGAGTGAGGGGCACTGCAGGGCTGGGGGGAGGGGCACTGGCAGGGGCTGCGGGTCGGGAATGAGGAGCACTGCAGGGCTGGGGGGAGGGGCACTGGCAGGGGCTGCGGGTCGGGAATGAGGAGCACTGCAGGGCTGGGGGGAGGGGCACTGGCAGGGGGCTGCAGGTCGGGAGTGAGGGGCACTGCAGGGCTGGGGGGAGTGTCACTGGTAGGGGCTGCGGGTCGGGAGTGAGGGGCACCGGCAGGGCTGGGGGGAGGGGCACTGGCAGGGGCTGCAGGTCGGGAGTGAGGGGCACTGCAGGGCTGGGGGGAGGGGCACTGGCAGGCCGGCACAGATGTTTGGCACTGCAGCGGTTAAGGCAGCTGGGGGCGGGAACAGGGCCCAGCCAATCACTGCACTGCCTTGGCCCGGCGTGGGGCGTGGAGGTGGCTGGGGGTGCCAGGCCCGGCCATGGGGCCCGAGGACCGTGCTGCGCTGCTACACGTGTCCGGGGCCGGCGCTCTGTGCCTGGCCGTGGTGGCCGCGGGTGCCCTGGATCGGGTGGCCGTGGAGGTGGGGTATGGCTACTACGCGGAGCCCCCCGTCCCCTGGCTGCCCCCCGCCCTGGCCATGCCCTGCAACTCGCTGGTGAACCTGGGCTACACGGCGCTGGGCTGGCGCTGGTTCCCCCAGGCTGGCCATGGGCCCCGCCGCTACCTGCAGGCCGTCTTCGCCCTGATGGCCCTGGCCTACGGCCCAGTGCAGTGGGCCCGGCTCTGGACCCAGCACCCCCGGGCAGCCGTGCTGGACCAGTGGGTCACCCTGCCCATCTTCGCCTGGGCCGGGCTCTGGTGCCACTGCCTGGTGGAGGGCTGGCAGCCCGGCCGCGTGGCGCTGGCCACGGGGGCCTCCCTGCTGAGCTACGGGCTGGCGCTGGCTCACGCCCGCGGCTTCGAGGGGGCCCTGGCTGCACATGTGGCCGGCGTGGCGGGCGTGGCGTGGCGGGCACAGCGGCGCCGGGGGGACGCGGGCTCGGCCTGGACCGCGGCAGCCGGTTTCGCCGCCTGCCTGGGCTTCGTGCTGCTGAAGCTGGGAGACGCCTGGCTGGCCCAGTGGGCCCCGTTCCGGAGACTCAGCGGCCACTTCTGGTCCAAGGTGTGCGACGTGCTGCAGTTCCACTGCGCCTTCCTCTTCGCCACGCGCCTGGGGGGGGCCACCCCGCGCCCTGAGCCCCCCCTGCCCACCCGCCCCTCTCCTGGGCCAGGCCAGCGCCCCCCGCCCTCCCTCCGACCAGAATAAAGAGATTGACGTGGACGATTTCTGCACGTGCGTTACTGCAGGGGAGGCTGTGCTGGGGGGCACGGGGAGCGGGTCCTGGTGCTGCTCTTCCCGGGCAGTTAGGCCGGGGTGCTGGGGGGGGCGGGGGCTGACTAGACAGGCTGCATCCCAGCAACGGATGAGGGGTCCCCCCATAAATGGCCCCCACCCCCCAGACAGCCCCATCTTCCCCCAGAGAAACTAATGCCCAGATTAAAAATATATAAAATATTTTATTTTTCCCATTGACGGTTCTGGGACCCCACCCCCAGGAAACCAGCCGTGGGGCTCCGTCAAACACGAACCTTCACAGCTGGAAGCTGGGGGGTCTGTGTGTCCCGGACGCCTGAGTCCCATGCAGCAAGGGGGTTCCGTGTGCAGGGGAGCAGGCACCAAGGTGCTACCCCCCTTTCAGTTCAAAGGCCCCTTCCCAGACGCCTGGGTCCCATGTCCATTGCGGGGGCTGGGGGGAGGAGAGCAGGTACCATGTCTCCCCCTCCATTCAAAGTCGCCTCCCTGGACACCTGGGTCCCGGGCTCGAGGGTGGGTTCTAGCAGCCAGGAGGTGCATTTCGGGGTGGGGCTCGCCCCCCCACCGATGAGAACTTCGTCCTTCCATGTCCGTCCGTCCAGCTCAGGGCTCGAAATCGTCGCTCTCCTCGGGCAGGCGGGGGGCCGACCCTGCGGGGGAGGGGAGAGGGGTCAGAGCTGGGGGGGGCAGGGCCCCCCGGCACTGAAACAAGGAGCTGGAGGGGGGAGCTTTACCCCCCCAGCCCAGCCCCGCAGGGGGGGTTACCTGCTGGGAGCTCGGAGGCCAGCACCCCCAGGCTGTCCAGCGCCCCCTGCTGGTACAGTGCCAGCCGCTCCATGATGCGCTGCCGGGCCGGGTTGATGTGAATCGGGGGGTGTAGGGACGGGGCGACGCCTGCAGAGAGAGCAGAGGTCACCGGACCGAGGGGTCAGAGGTCACAGCGGGCAAAGGGCCATGTCACCCAGGCCAGACCCCAGCAGGAACAAACATCGGGGGGGGGGGGGGAAGAGATATCCGTGTGTGCCAGGAACACCGTGCCTCAGTTTCCCCATGTGCTGCTGCGTGTGTAACGAGGGGGTGGGAGGGGCGTTCGTTACTGCAGGGGACCAGGTGCGACCTTGCCTGGCAGCCAGGACCCCAGATACCAGCCTGGGAATGGGGGACCCAGCGACTGGTGCCCAGGAGGCCCCCCCAGCTCGGGTGCAGCCGGTTCTGGCCAGTGGGGGAAAGGGGCTGAGGGGCCCGGTTCCAGCTGGGGGGAGTGGGGGAGGGGGCAGGTGGCGTGTTTACCTGGGGCTGGGGACAGAGGGCGGCCAGGGGAGGAGATATGGGGGCTCGGCTGGAAGGGGGGGCTGGCTGGGGACCAGGACAGGCCCAGACGGCCAGGGCTGAGATGGGCCAAGCCTGTGGCCCTGAGGGCCGCCTGGGCAGGGGTCAGACACCCCCTCGCTCCCTCCCGCACCGAGCTGGGGCCGAGGATGAGGGGTGCGGGGAGTGGGGGTTCCGGACTAGGGAAGGGGATTGGGGGGAGGCCTCCAGCTGGGGCAGGCGTTTGGGGTGCGGGAGGTGTGTGAAGGAGGTTCTGGCTGGGGCCCCGAGGCGCTTGGCAGCCAGGCGGCTCTGTGCTGCCCTTGTGCCCACAGGCGCCGCCCCCACAGCTCTCACTGGTCGTGGTTCCCGGCCAATGGGAGCTGTGGAGCCGGCGCAGGCGTGGGGGCAGCACACGGAGCCAGGGCAGGCAGGGAGCCGCCAGAGCTGTGGGGGCCCCGGAGACCAGAGGAGGGGACGCCCCGAGGGGCCCACAGCAGAGCCAGACTGCTGGGGGCTCAGGGCTGTGGTCCCTGGAGGTGGGGGGGCCCAGAGAGACCAGACCCCCGGTCCCCCAAGGGCCCTATGGAGCCGAGAGCCAGTGGCAGGGAGCAAAGGTCAGGGCGAGTGGGGGTCAAAGGGCATTCTGGGGAGGACAATGGGGTCAGAAGTCACCCCACAATGACAGGACTCACCCAACCAGCTGCCCCCGTCCTCCGACAGGCTCTCATCGCTCTCCACGGGCTGGTTGGGGGGCAGCCCTGGGGCCCTGGGGAGCGAGTCCCCCCAGGGGGTCGAGGGGGGATCCCAGGGCAGAGACTTCTGCAGCCGCTCTAGGTCCTCGTACACCTGGAGGGAGAGGCAGAGCCAGGGGACCCTCAGACCTGGGGGAGAACCCAGGAGTCCTGGCTCCCACCCACCCCTGCTCTAACCCACCAGCCCCCCTCCCCTCCCAGAGCCGGGGAGAGAACCCAGGAGTCCGGTACCTGGGCCATGGGCGGGCGCCGTTTGCTGCGTTTCTGGAGGCAGCGGGTCGCCAGGCAGCCCAGCGCTGTGCCCAGCTCCTCCGGACAGGGCCCGACCCGGGAGTCCACGTGGTTCCGGAAGATCCTGGTGCCGACCCGAGTCGCCCGAGCGTCCTGGTCCAGGCCAGAGCCCGTCACCGCCACCTGCGCTCGCCCAGGACCCTCGCCGCCCTCAGCCGCCTCCTCCTCCTCCGCGACCAGATCCTTCTGCAGGAACGGGGGAGTGAGGGGCACCGTCCGGGCTTGGGGGGGCAGGGCTGGGCTAGCAGGGGCTGGGGGTCGGGAGTGAGGGGCGTCGGCAGGGCTGGGGGGCGGGGGCTGGGGGGCGGGAGTGAGGGGCGCCGGCAGGGCTGGGGGGCGGGGGCTGGGGGGTCGGGAGTGAGGGGCGTCGGCAGGGCTGGGGGGCGGGAGTGAGGGGCGTCGGCAGGGTTGGGGGGCGGGAGTGAGGGGCGTCGGCAGGGTTGGGGGGCGGGAGTGAGGGGCGTCGGCAGGGCTGGGGGGCGGGGGCTGGGGGTCGGGAGTGAGGGGCGCCAGCAGGGCTGGGGGGCAGGAGTGAGGAGCACCAGCAGGGCTGGGGGGCAGGAGCTGGGGGTCGGGAGTGAGGGGCGTCGGCAGGGCTGGGGGGCGGGGGCTAGGGGTTGGGAGTGAGGGGCACCGGCAGGGCTGGGGGTCGGGAGTGAGGGGCACCGGCAGGGCTGGGGGGCAGGGGCTGGGAGTCAGGAGTGAGGGGCGTCGGCAGGGCTGGGGGGCGGGGGCTGGGGGGCGGGAGTGAGGGGCGCCAGCAGGGCTGGGGGGCAGGGGCTGGGAGTCAGGAGTGAGGGGCGTCGGCAGGGCTGGGGGGTGGGAGTGAGGGGCGCCAGCAGGGCTGGGGGGCAGGGGCTTGGGGTTGGGAGTGAGGGGCGTCGGCAGGGCTGGGGGGCGGGGGCTAGGGGTTGGGAGTGTGGGGAGTCGGCAGGGCTGGGGGGCGGGAGTGCATGGGGAGGGGTCGGGAAGGGGGGTGTCAGCGTCTCACCAAGAACTTTGTCCGTCCACGTCCATCTGTCTCCAGGGCCCGTCTCCCCGTCAGTGTTTCCAGCAGCACCTGGGGGGCCGAGGGGGTTGCTGAGGGCTCCGGCATGGGAGGTTTGGGGGGGGGCGGGAAGGTCCCCCCCCAATGACCCTTCCCCCATCCCTTCTTTGTGCCCCAGGCTGGTTAGTCTGAGCTCTTAGGGGGAGGGGTCGAGGAGCTCCTGCTCCGTTTCCTCCCCTCATGGATACGTCACCGCCCCCCCCCAGAGAAAAACAGAGGGTCTGATCCCCTGAGGGTTTGGGGGTTATAGTGGAGGGGGCTCGGGGGGTGTCTGAGGGCAGGGGGGCACGCGGGAGCCTGGTACTCACCACCCCGTAACTGTAGGTGTCAATGGAGGGGGACAGGGCCCCGCTCTGCACGTACTCGGGGGGGAGGGGGGCACGCGGGGGGGCAGCAGGCCGTGGGGGCAGCGGGGGCATGGTACTCACCACCCCATAGCTGTAGGTGTCGATGGAGGGGGACAGGGCCCCGCTCTGCACGTACTCGGGGGGGAGGGGGGCACGCAGGGCGGTGCCGCAGGCCAGGGGGCAGCGGAGGGGCAGGGGGGCATGCGGGGGGGCAGCAGGCCGTGGGGGCACGCGGGGGCCTGGTACTCACCACCCCATAGCTGTAGGTGTCGATGGAGGGGGACAGGGCCCCGCTCTGCACGTACTCGGGGGGCAGGTAGGCCAGAGTGCCCCGCACCGTGTGGGTCCGGCCCAGGCTGGCGCTGAGCCCCCCACTCCCCGCCCGGCCCCGCCCGGCCCGTGCCAGCCCGAAGTCGCTCAGCCGGGGGCGCAGCGCCCCGTCCAGCAGGATGTTAGAGCTGGGGAGGGGGACACGGGGTGAGACCGGGCCCCTGGAACCCCCCCCAGCTCCACCCCCTACCCCCCCACTGCCCCAGCCCCCCCACTGCCCCCAAAGACATCCCCTCACCCCACATCCCCAGCTCCGCCCCTACCTCCCACTGCCCCAGAGCCCCCCCACATCCCCAGCCCCCCAGCTCCGCCCCTACCCCCTGCTGCCCCAGAGCCCCCCCGCCGACCCCAGAGCCATCCCCTCACCCCACATCCCCAGCCCCCCCAGTGCCCCCAGAGCCCCCTGACCCCCCAGCCCCCCTCACCTCTTGACGTCCCCGTGGATCAGACTGGGCGTGTCCCGGTGCAGGAACTGGACAGCTCGCGCCGTCCCCACCAGCACCTCCAGCCGCTGGGCCCACGACAGGGGGGGGCACCCGCCCTGGGGGAGCAGACGGGGTGAATGGAGGAGGGGTCCCCCCACACTGGGGCGGGAGGGCCCCGTGTCCTGCTCCCCTCATGGCGAGGGAGGAGGGGGCGCAAGGCTGCGTCCCCAGCAAACGGGGCCTGGACGGGGTCAGGCCCCCGGGCAGGGCTGGGAGCCAAGCGACCCGGCTGAAGGATCCTGCATGGGGGTCCTGGCTGCTCGGCCCCCCCCTGCCCCAGCCAAGCCCCCTCCTCCCCGCCCTGGCCCAGCCCCCTCCAGCCCGGCCCAGCCCCCTCCTCTCCGGCCTAGCCCAACCTGGCTCCCCCTGCCCCAGCTCAGCCCCCTCCTCCCCGACCCCGCCCGAAACTCCCTGCTCTGCTCTCCTGACCCCCCCTCCCCCATTTACACACCCCAGGGTGGCACCAGCTCTCAGCCCCGCGGCCAGTGGGGCTCCCAGCTGAGTGCCCCCCCATCTTCACCAGCCACGGGGGATGGGGCTGGCTTGGGGGGGCAGGCTTGGAGGGGGCAGATACCGGGGGGCAGGCACTGGGGGGGACAGATACCAGGGAGACTTGGGGGGGCAGACACTGGGGAGATTGGGGGTACCTGGCCGCTCAGCCGATCCTCCAGGGACCCGTTGGGCATGAAAACGTAGACGAGGCAGAAATGGTCCCGCTCGGCACAGAACCCCCCGAACTCCACAATGTTGGGGTGCCGGAACCTGGGGGGGGCAGGCGTTAGTGGAGGAGAGTCACCCCAAATTCCTGGGGCCAGGGTGAGCGCAAAGCATTCTGGGTAGGTCCCTGGGTAGGTCCCAGGGTAGTGGCCCAACTGGAGCCCCTCACTCCCGACCCACAGCCCCGCCGGTGCCCCTCACTCCCGACCCGCAGCCCCCTGCCAGCCCAGCTCTGCCGGTGCCCCTCACTCCCGACCCGCAGCCCCCGTCCCCCAGGCCTGCCGGTGCCCCTCACTCCCGACCCACAGCCCCTGCCAGCCCAGCCCTGCCGGTGCCCCTCACTCCCGACCCGCAGCCCCCTGCCAGCCCAGCCCTGCCGGTGCCCCTCACTCCCGACCCGCAGCCCCCGTCCCCCAGCGCTGCCGGTGCCCCTCACTCCCGACCCGCAGCCCCCGTCCCCCAGGCCTGCCGGTGCCCCTCACTCCCGACCCGCAGCCCCCCTCACCGTGACAGTTTTTCCACCTCGGTGAGGAAGCTGCTCCGGATGCTACTCCAATCTAGCTCCGTGTCCTGGGGGGATGGGGAGGGGGGTTAACGAGCGTCAGGTCATCAGTCCCCCACCCCCAGGGGACACAGGGAAGGGGAGGGGGCAGAGTAGGCCCCAGCACGAGTGGGGGGCTCAAAGGATTGTGGGTACCTCCCTGGCAGGCCGGGGCTAGTGAACAGGATTGTGGGTAGGTCAGTGAGACAGGGGGACTGCAAAGGATGCTGGGTAGGGCCCCCCCCGTACCTCCTTGAGCCGCTTGATAGCGTAGTCCGTGTTGCGCAGTCGGGCGCGGTACACGCAGCCGAACCCGCCTTCCCCGACCTTGTGCTGCTCCGCGAAGCCGCCCGTGGCCTGCACCAGCTCCGCCAAGGGCCAGGCGAAGGGTTGGGGGGCGGGGCCCAGCACCTGGGGGGCAGGGCCCAAAGTCTGCAGGGGGAGAGAGACACACACACAGGGCTAGCTCAGACCCCCCCCCCCCCCACAGCCCAGGGTGCTAAGGATTCTGGGTAGGATCCAATCAGCCCCGCCCCCCCTCCCCCCCCAGTGCTGGACCCCGTTATCCATCCCTGCCCCCTACTCAGGACTCCTCCCTCCCCCCTTCCCGTGTCGGTACCTGGTCGGCAGGGGGTGCCGCGGGCGGGGGGACAGGACCCTGGGTGCTGGCGCTGAGCAGGCTGCTGGGCGGGGGGCCGGGCAGAGGCAGCGAGGGGCAGGAGGGCTCTGCGGGGGAGTGGGGAGGAGGCAGAAACAGGGAGTCCGTTAGCTCACCCGCCCCAGACTCCCCCACCCTCCCCCACCCCCAGGGAGATGGGCAGATCGAGTCAGGTCCAGGCAGCTCCCCCACTGGGGGAGGGGGTGGAGTTACCTGGCAGGGGCTGGGGGGGTGGCTTGGGGGAGTCACAGGCAATGGTCGAAGCTCTGCTGTCACCGGTGGTGGGGTGGGGGGCTGGAGGTGCCGAGGGAAGAAACGGGGGTCTCAGGACGGGGGGCTCGGAGGGAGGCTGCCCTGGGAAACAAAACAGGGGGGTTAAAGATGGGAGCGATGCACAAAAGAACCTGCCTCCACTAATCTGCCAGCCCTAAGCTTCCCCCCCAAATACCTCCAGCCCCCCATAGGGACCCTGGGATCCCACCACCCCGAGCCCAGGGCTGGGCTGGCAGGGGCTGCGGGTCAGGAGTGAGGGGCGCCGGCGGGGCTGGGGGGCAGGGCTGGGCTAGCAGGGGCTGTGGGTCGGGAGTGAGGGGCGCCAGCGGGGTCAGGAGTGAGGGGCACCGGCAGGGCTGTGGGGCAGCCGTGGGGCAGCCATGGGGCAGCCGTGGGGCGCTCACAGCTGGCCAGGAGGTCGCGAGCCCGGTACAGCTCCAGCTCGTCCAGCAGTGCTAGCAGCTCCCCGACTCGGGCGTTTCGGTTCATCCAGGCCCAGAGCAGTCGCTGGGTCCGTCCGTCCGTCCGCTCGCACAGACGCAGCTCGACCTGGTCCCGTGCGATCCGCGAGGCTGGGGGGAAGGGGAGATGTCAGCCCCATGCAGGGCCCCCCAGTCTGCCCCACGGCGCCGCCTCCCGCCTCCACTGAGCCACCCCTTCCCGCCCGGTGCCCCCGTCACACCCCATAGCTCAGCCCCCTTACCCGCCATCTTTCCCAGCCCCACATTTCTGTCTGCCCCGTCCCCCATCCAGATCCCCGCCCCCCAGCACGGCCCAGCATCCCCCAGTCCCTCCGTCGGTGCCCCCCAAGGTCCCCTGTCGTCCCCAGCCCCCACCAGTGCCTCCCAATCCCTTCCCCAGCCCCCACCAGGCTACCCCGGCCCCTCCCCCCAACCAGGCTACCCCGGCCCCTCCCCCCAGCACACACCAGGGTACCCCGCCCCCCCCACCAGGGTACCCCGGCCCCTCCCCCCAGCACACGCCAGGCTACCCCGGCCCCTCCCCCACCAGGGTACCCCGGCCCCTCCCCCCAGCACACGCCAGGCTACCCCGGCCCCTCCCCCACCAGGGTACCCCGGCCCCTCCCCCCAGCACACGCCAGGCTACCCCGGCCCCTCCCCCACCAGGGTACCCCGGCCCCTCCCCCCAGCACACGCCAGGCTACCCCGGCCCCCCCACCAGGGTACCCCGGCCCCTCCCCCCAGCACACACCAGGGTACCCCGGCCCCTCCCCCCAGCACACACCAGGGTACCCCGGCCCCTCCCCCACCAGGGTACCCCGGCCCCTCCCCCCAGCACACACCAGGGTACCCCGGCCCCTCCCCCCAGCACACACCAGGGTACCCCGGCCCCTCCCCCCAGCACACACCAGGGTACCCCGGCCCCTCCCCCACCAGGCTACCCCGCCCCCCGGCTCCCTGTACCGAAGCGCTCCCAGTCCGCCCGGCCCAGCGCGTCCATCAGGCGGCAGAGGCCACAGACCAGCCAGGCCGGGAGCTCGTAGAGGAACCGCCCCGAGCCGGAGCCGGACCCCGAGCCGGTACCGGCCATGCCCCACTCGCCGGGCACTTCCCCTTTAAGATAGAACTTTTAAATTCCGGATGCGCATGCGCGCCGCGCAGAGCGGCCGCCTTTCGACGCCATCTTGGGAGTGGTAGATTCTACCCAGAGAGCGATGTGCCGCCATGTTGGGTGTGGCGGAGTCCCCAGCCAGGCCCATTGCGTCGACTGTAGCGCCGCCATGTTGAGTGTGGCTGGTCCCCACTCCGCACAACCAGCTGAGAGTGTGTGGCGCCGCCATCTTGAGTGTGGGAGGGAGCCAGGCTGCAGCAAGGCATTATGGGAGAGGGAGGGACTAGGGGAGGGGCTCTGGCAGGGGGAGGGCGGGGTTATGGGGAAGGGAGGGGCTGTCGGGGAGCAGAGAGGGACAAGGGGAGGGACCACGACAGTGGGCGGGGCTATGGAAGGGGCGGGGCTATGGGAAGAGATTATGGGCAGGTGGAATCAAGGAGGGGCGGGGTCTGTGGGGGAGGGGATTAGGGGCGGGGCGGTGTCTGTGGGGAGGGACGGGGTGTGGGGCGGTGTCTGTGGGGAGGGACGGGGTGTGGGGCGGTGTCTGTGGGGAGGGACGGGGTGTGGGGCGGTGTCTGTGGGGAAGGGATTAGGGGAGGGGCGGTGTCTGTGGGGAGGGACGGGGTGTGGGGCGGTGTCTGTGGGGAAGGGATTAGGGGAGGGGCGGTGTCTGTGGGGAGGGACGGGGTGTGGGGCGGTGTCTGTGGGGAAGGGATTAGGGGAGGGGCGGTGTCAGTGGGAAGGGGCGGGGTGTGGGGCGGTGTCTGTGGGGAAGGGATTAGGGGAGGGGCGGTGTCAGTGGGAAGGGGCGGGGTGTGGGGCGGTGTCTGTGGGGAAGGGATTAGGGGAGGGGCGGTGTCTGTGGGGAGGGACGGGGTGTGGGGCGGTGTCTGTGGGGAAGGGATTAGGGGAGGGGCGGTGTCTGTGGGGAGGGACGGGGTTTGGGGCGGTGTCTGTGGGGAAGGGATTAGGGGAGGGGCGGTGTCTGTGGGGAGGGACTGGGTGTGGGGCGGGGTCTGTGGGGAAGGGATTAGGGGAGGGGCGGTGTCTGTGGGGAGGGGCGGGGTGTGGAATGGTGTCTGTGGGGAAGGGATTAGGGGAGGGGCGGTGTCTGTGGGGAGGGACGGGGTGTGGGGCGGTGTCAGTGGGAAGGGGCGGGGTGTGGGGCGGGGTCTGTGGGGAAGGGATTAGGGGAGGGGCGGTGTCTGTGGGGAGGGACTGGGTGTGGGGCGGTGTCTGTGGGGAAGGGATTAGGGGAGGGGCGGTGTCTGTGGGGAGGGACGGGGTGTGGGGTGGTGTCTGTGGGGAAGGGATTAGGGGAGGGGCGGTGTCAGTGGGGAGGGGCGGGGTTTGGGGCGGTGTCTGTGGGGAAGGGATTAGGGGAGGGGCGGTGTCAGTGGGGAGGGGCGGGGTTCGGGGCGGTGTCTGTGGGGAAGGGATTAGGGGAGGGGCGGTGTCTGTGGGGAGGGGCGGGGTTCGGGGCGGTGTCTGTGGGGAGGGACGGGGTGTGGGGCGGTGTCTGTGGGGAAGGGATTAGGGGAGGGGCGGTGTCAGTGGGAAGGGGCGGGGTGTGGGGCGGGGTCTGTGGGGAAGGGATTAGGGGAGGGGCGGTGTCTGTGGGGAGGGACTGGGTGTGGGGCGGTGTCTGTGGGGAGGGGCGGGGTGTGGGGCGGTGTCTGTGGGGAAGGGATTAGGGGAGGGGCGATGTCTGTGGGGAGGGACGGGGTGTGGGGTGGTGTCTGTGGGGAAGGGATTAGGGGGGGGGCGGTGTCTGTGGGGAGGGGCGGGGTTTGGGGCGGTGTCTGTGGGGAAGGGATTAGGGGAGGGGCGGTGTCAGTGGGGAGGGGCGGAGTTCGGGGTGGTGTCTGTGGGGAGGGACGGGGTGTGGGGCGGTGTCTGTGGGGAAGGGATTAGGGGAGGGGCGGTGTCAGTGGGAAGGGGCGGGGTGTGGGGCGGGGTCTGTGGGGAAGGGATTAGGGGAGGGGCGGTGTCTGTGGGGAGGGACTGGGTGTGGGGCGGTGTCTGTGGGGAAGGGATTAGGGGAGGGGTGTGGGGCGGGGTCTGTGGGGAAGGGATTAGGGGAGGGGCGGTGTCAGTGGGAAGGGGCGGGGTGTGGGGCGGGGTCTGTGGGGAAGGGATTAGGGGAGGGGCGGTGTCTGTGGGGAGGGGCGGGGTGTGGGGCGGTGTCTGTGGGGAAGGGATTAGGGGAGGGGCGGTGTCTGTGGGGAGGGACGGGGTGTGGAATGGTGTCTGTGGGGAAGGGATTAGGGGAGGGGCGGTGTCAGTGGGGAGGGGCGGGGTTTGGGGCGGTGTCTGTGGGGAAGGGATTAGGGGAGGGGCGGTGTCAGTGGGGAGGGGCGGGGTTCGGGGCGGTGTCTGTGGGGAGGGACGGGGTGTGGGGCGGTGTCTGTGGGGAAGGGATTAGGGGAGGGGCGGTGTCAGTGGGAAGGGGCGGGGTGTGGGGCGGGGTCTGTGGGGAAGGGATTAGGGGAGGGGCGGTGTCAGTGGGGAGGGGCGGGGTTTGGGGCGGTGTCTGTGGGGAAGGGATTAGGGGAGGGGCGGTGTCTGTGGGGAGGGACGGGGTGTGGGGCGGTGTCTGTGGGGAAGGGATTAGGGGAGGGGCGGTGTCTGTGGGGAGGGACGGGGTGTGGGGTGGTGTCTGTGGGGAAGGGATTAGGGGAGGGGCGGTGTCTGTGGGGAGGGACGGGGTGTGGGGTGGTGTCTGTGGGGAAGGGATTAGGGGAGGGGCGGTGTCAGTGGGGAGGGGCGGGGTTTGGGGCGGTGTCTGTGGGGAAGGGATTAGGGGAGGGGCGGTGTCAGTGGGGAGGGACGGGGTGTGGGGCGGTGTCTGTGGGGAGGGGATTAGTGGGAGGTGTGGGGTTTGGGGCAGTGTCTGTGGGGAGGGGACTGGGGGAGGGGCAGAGTTTGGGGTGGTGTCTGTGGGGAATGATTAGGGGAGGGGCGGTGTCTGTGGGGATTGGTTTGGGGCAGTGTCTATGGGGAGGGGATTAGGCTGAGTGGCGGGGTGTGGGGCGGTGTCTGTGGGGAGGGGACTGAGGGAGGGGCAGAGTTTGGGGCGGTGTCTGTGGGGTGGGGTTTGGGGCAGTGTCTATGGGGAGGGGATTAGGCGGAGCGGTGGGGTTTGGGGCAGTGTCTGTGGGGAGGGGACTGGGGGAGGGACGGGGTGTGGGGTGGTGTCTGTGGGGAATGATTAGGGGAGGGGCGGTGTCTGTAGGGAGGGGCAGGTTTGGGGCGGTGTCTGTGGGGTGGGGTTTGGGGCAGTGTCTGTGGGGAGGGGATTAGTGGGAGGTGCGGGATTTGGGGCGGTGTCTGTGGGGAGGGGATGGGGGGGTGTCTGTGGGTAGGAGATTGGGGGAGGAGCGGTGTCTGTAGGGAGGGGCAGGTTTGGGGCAGTGTCTATGGGGAGGGGATTAGGCGGAGCGGTGGGGTTTGGGGCAGTGTCTGTGGGGAGGGGATTAGTGGGAGGTGCGGGATTTGGGGTGGTGTCTGTGGGGTGGGGTTTGGGGCAGTGTCTATGGGGAGGGGATTGGGGGAGGGGCAGAGTTTGGGGTGGTGTCTGTGGGGAATGATTAGGGGAGGGGCGGTGTCTGTAGGGAGGGGCAGGTTTGGGGCGGTGTCTGTGGGGTGGGGTTTGGGGCAGTGTCTATGGGGAGGGGATTGGGGGAGGGGCAGAGTTTGGGGTGGTGTCTGTGGGGAATGATTAGGGGAGGGGCGGTGTCTGTGGGGAGGGGCAGGTTTGGGGCGGTGTCTGTGGGGAGGGGATGGGGGTGTGTCTGTGGGTAGGAGATTAGGGGGAGGAGCGGTGTCTGTGGGGAGGGGTTTGGGGCAGTGTCTATGGGGAGGGGATTAGGCTGAGCGGCGGGGTTTGGGGCAGTGTCTGTGGGGAGGGGATTAGTGGGAGGTGCAGGATTTGGGGTGGCATCTGTGGGGAGGGGATGGGAGGGTGTCTGTGGGTAGGAGATTGGGGGAGGAGCGGTGTCTGTGGGGTGGGGTTTGGGGCAGTGTCTATGGGGAGGGGATTAGAGGAGGGGCAGAGTTTGGGGTGGTGTCTGTGGGGAATGATTAGGGGAGGGGCGGTGTCTGTGGGGTGGGGTTTGGGGCAGTGTCTATGGGGAGGGGATTAGGCGGAGCGGTGGGGTTTGGGGCAGTGTCTGTGGGGAGGGGATTAGTGGGAGGTGCAGGATTTGGGGTGGCATCTGTGGGGAGGGGATGGGAGGGTGTCTGTGGGTAGGAGATTGGGGGAGGAGCGGTGTCTGTGGGGTGGGGTTTGGGGCAGTGTCTATGGGGAGGGGATTAGGGGAGGGGCAGAGTTTGGGGTGGTGTCTGTGGGGAATGATTAGGGGAGGGGCGGTGTCTGTAGGGAGGGGCAGGTTTGGGGCAGTGTCTATGGGGAGGGGATTAGGCTGAGCGGCGGGGTTTGGGGCAGTGTCTGTGGGGAGGGGATTAGTGGGAGGTGCGGGATTTGGGGCGGTGTCTGTGGGGAGGGGATGGGGGGGTGTCTGTGGGTAGGAGATTGGGGGAGGAGCGGTGTCTGTGGGGTGGGGTTTGGGGCAGTGTCTATGGGGAGGGGATTAGGGGAGGGGCAGAGTTTGGGGTGGTGTCTGTGGGGAATGATTAGGGGAGGGGCGGTGTCTGTAGGGAGGGGCAGGTTTGGGGCGGTGTCTGTGGGGTGGGGTTTGGGGCAGTGTCTATGGGGAGGGGATTAGGCGGAGCGGTGGGGTTTGGGGCAGTGTCTGTGGGGAGGGGACTGGGGGAGGGACGGGGTGTGGGGTGGTGTCTGTGGGGAATGATTAGGGGAGGGGCGGTGTCTGTAGGGAGGGGCAGGTTTGGGGCGGTGTCTGTGGGGTGGGGTTTGGGGCAGTGTCTATGGGGAGGGGATTAGGCGGAGCGGTGGGGTTTGGGGCAGTGTCTGTGGGGAGGGGACTGGGGGAGGGACGGGGTGTGGGGTGGTGTCTGTGGGGAATGATTAGGGGAGGGGCGGTGTCTGTAGGGAGGGGCAGGTTTGGGGCGGTGTCTGTGGGGTGGGGTTTGGGGCAGTGTCTGTGGGGAGGGGATTAGGCGGAGCGGTGGGGTTTGGGGCAGTGTCTGTGGGGAGGGGATTAGTGGGAGGTGCGGGATTTGGGGTGGCGTCTGTGGGGAGGGGATTGGGGGAGAGGCTGCATGTGGGGAAGCTGGTTATGGGGAGCAATGGGGTAGGGCTCCGGGGCGGAGTTTGCAGACAGGAAGTAGGTCAGGGAGGCTGAGAGACGGGGAGGAGGATATAGGGGAAGGGGACGTGGCCCATCCCCGTTTAGTTCACCCCACAAAACCGTGATGTCAGCAGGCCATTATGATGTCATAATGACACATGGCCTGAAAGATGCTCTGGCTGCATGAATCCCCGGGGATCCCAAGAAACGATGCCTTTTGCTGCTGTCCCGGACGCCTGGGTCCCGTTCCTGTTCCAATCTCTCCCCGGCTCTGGGAGGGGAGTGGGGGCTAGTGGGTTAGAGCAGGGGGGGCTGGGAGCCAGGACTCCTGGGTTCTCTCCCCAGCTCTGGGAGGGGAGTGGGGGCTAGTGGGTTAGAGCAGGGGGGGCTGGGAGCCAGGACACCTGGGTTCTCTCCCTGGCTCTGGGAGGGGAGTGGTCGTAGGGGGTGGGGGGGCAGGAGCCCGGACTCCTGGGTTCTGGGGTTAGTCCTACAGCCCTTCACAGTTCCTACACTGGTACTCCTGGGTTCAACAAAACCCTCTGGCAGCTGCTGGGTCTGGGACTGGGACCAATTGGCAGGCCAGGTTGATTCATTCAGGCTGCCCCTCATGGGCCCCTGATTCTTCAGTCCCTGCCCCCACTGCAATCAGGAGTGACTCTGAATTGACCAGGGTAGCTGAGATCAGAATCCAGCCCTGCCCCTCTGCAATCAGGGCTGACTCTGGCCTGGCCCCGGGGGAGCTGAAACCCAAAGCTCGCTAGAGGGAGAGCACTCAGGGTATGTCTACACTGCAGCTGGGGGAGCCGCCCAGCTCCGGAAGCCAGATCAGCTCATGCTAGTGCAGTCCAGACAGCCGTGTGGACACCGTGGCCCAGGTGGCCGCCCAGGGCTGAGCTCAGCTAGCCAGCACGAATCTCAGCCACAACCCCCACGCTGCTATTTGGGCCCTGCTAGCTTGACCCGAGTCTGTGGACACGGGCTGTGCGGTTCCCTCCCAGCTGCAGTGTAGACGCACCCTCCGCGGCCCGTTCAGATGAGACTCCAGCTTGCCCTCCATCCTCAGAAGTAGTCACTGGGGGCCCATTCCCTCGGAGCCGTTATGTCGTTTAGGAAAGCGATCGGGAAGGCCCAATCAGCCCGGCTGCTACACTGCTCCGTCCCCAAGTGGGCTGCACCCCTGCACCGGGGATGGGGGACAGACTTGCCTGCATAATGAATGAGCTCAAACAAACCTTGGGTTAAATTGACACAGATTTATAGATCAATTCGAGCACAGAGTACAGTACTTACCAACAAGGAGATGCAAACTATAGCACTGAGATAACGTATGCTGAGTACTTGAGTTGAGTTTGGACCTGATTTTACATCGATAAAGAGAGAGATTTTGAAAATCAAAACGATCTCTGCCTTGGGTTTACACGGAGCAAGAGTTTGAGTCTGAAAACCAAAAGTCCATGCAGAGCGTTGTGGCGGCTGTTTTCCAATTGCCAAGGCTTAAACAACACAAAGACTCAAAAAGAATAGACATTTGTAGGGTTTTTTGTTTTTCTTGTAAATTTATAAGGCAAACTTTTTTATATAATAAATAAGGTACAATGATTAATCTGTGTGGACTTCTTTGAAACATAGACATGTACATTCAGATGGATTTTGTCGTTTTCACTTTTTTTTTTAACTGAAATGATACAAATTTTTCCTTTAATAAATTGCTTTTTTTTCGTCTTCTTCTTTTTTGTAAATCTCTTGTTTTAAATAGAGTCAGTGCTTGCAGACGTTTTGGCTGTACACAAAAAACTAGAAAAGAACAATGTGTCCAAGATTTATTTCAGGAAAACAATCTACTTTGGGGTCTTTTTGTAAAGCAATTGTCCCAAATATGCAACCAACAGATGCAGAGAATTGCAAATGTATATATGTAATATATATAATTGAGATGGGTTTGGAACAAAATAGATTGTTAAAAGGAAGAAATAATAGGTTACTTCCAAACCAATCCTCAAGCAAAACACCTCTTCAGATCAGCCGAGAGGCTCCCCCTTCTGCCTGGAATTGAAAATCTGATGCTTAAGATTTAAGACATCTTCTTGAGTCAAATTCCCCAGCTGTGTCCCAATCAGCATTCATTCAACTACAGAATGTTGCTAACAAAACTGTTTTGGCTGGCACTAATTTAACGAGCCAGGTTTCCCCTCGGTGACGGGATATGAGTCGGGAATCTCACAGGATCCTTTTTTATTGCCATTATGGGATTCAGATCCGGGATCCATCGGATTCCTTTGCCATGGGACCAAGTCTGTCCCAGCTATGCCCATAAAGATGCCAACCGTGGAAGAGAGTCACCTTTCCTTGTTAGTTCACCTGCTAAGATCAGAAGCCCCTGATTTTAAAATAGACCCTTGAAAACAGCACAAATCTGGGATCCGCCCAGCATCAACCTCATGTAGCGCGGGCCATGACCCACCGCAGGTCATCGGAACGGGGTGTTGCTCCACCTTCTGGAGTCACCTTCCATTCGAATCAGATACAAATTACAAATTCTCCCAGAACTCGGCCACAAAACCCATGGATTTAGTCTTTTTTTTAAATTTTTTACAATCTCTTGTGGTTAAACCAATCTTTGAATTGCGGGGATGGGAGAGATAAAAGCTTCTAGGAGTCACTTTAAGATGGAGTTAAAATTAAATTAGGGGCTATTGGCTTTTCCTACTTGGTTTCTCTTCCAAATGTGGGGGTGGGGTCCACTCAAAAGTTAGTCAATTTTGCCAAAGGGTTCGCCCCTGCCATTGGTGGCAGCTTCACAATGTTCCTGGTTTTTTGAATAACCCTAGGTTTCTCTCTTTCCACCTGCTGTCAAACCAACCCATGCTCTCGTTCAAACAGGAATTCATTCAGGGGCGTTCTGGCCTGGGAATCTATGAACAAGACACCCATGAAATGAATGACACAACCAGCTTTGTCAACTGTCTGGAGAATTATTTAAAGGTGGTGTTGGCTTGATCCTCCCAGGCTGAGGTTTTGATCAGCTTTGGTGCAGCTCCATTGGGTCAATGGGGCCAGATTCCCCAGCGGGCATAAATTGGCATTGCTTCATTGACACAGCGATGGAAACGCTACCAGTGGGGCCATAGATTTTATAGCTGACTGGCTCTCTTTAATGGTAATTGGTTTTATTAATTTGTTAAAGATGTAATCATTGGCTGGTTTCAAATCCTAGATAGAAAGCTGGCTAGATCGTCGGGCTCAACGGGTAGTGATCAATGGTTCGATGTCTAGTTGGCAGCCGGTATCAAGCGGAGTGCCCCAGGGGTCCGTCCTGGGGCCGGTTTTGTTCAACATCTTTATTAATTATCTGGATGGGATGGACTGCACCCTCAGCAAGTTCACAGATGACACTAAACTGGGAGTCGTCGTAGATACGCTGGGGGGTAGGGATCGGATACAAAGGGACCTAGACAAATTAGAGGATTGGGCCAAAAAAAACTGACAAGGTTCAACAAGGACAAGTGCAGAGTCCCGCACTTAGGACAGAAGAATCCCATACATTGCTACAGACTAGGGACCGACTGGCTAAGCGGCAGTTCTGCAGAAAAGGACCTGGGGATTACAGTGGATGAGAAGCTGGATATGAGTCAGCAGTGTACCCTCGTTGCCAAGAAGGCTAATGGTATATTGGGCTGCATTAGTAGGAGCATTGCCAGCAGATCGAGGGAAGTGATTATTTCCCTCTATTTGGCACTGGTGAGGCCACATCTGGAGTATTGCGTCCAGTTTTGGGCCCCCCACTACAGAAAGGATGTGGATAAATTGGAGAGTCCAGCGGAGGGCAACGAAAATGATTAGGGAGCTGGGGCACATGACTTTTGACGAGAGGCTGAGGGAACTGGGATTGTTTAGTCTGCAGAAGAGAAGAGTGAGGGGGGATTTGATAGCAGCCTTCAACTACCTGAAGGGGGATCCAAAGAGGATGGAGCTCGGCTGTTCTCAGTGGTGGCAGATGACAGAACAAGGAGCGATGGTCTCACGTTGCAATGGGGGAGGTCTAGGTTGGATATTAGGAAACACTATTTCACTAGGAGGGTGGTGAAGCACTGGAATGGGTTACCTAGGGAGGTGGTGGAATCTCCTTCCTTAGAGGTTTTTAAGGCCTGGCTTGACGAAGCCCGGGCTGGGATGATTTAGTTGGGAATTGGTCCTGCTTTCAGCAGGGGATTGGACTAGATACCTCCTGAGGTCCCTTCCAACCCTGATATTCTATGATTCTATGTCACGGCCAGAAGAAGGTGCCACTCTGCCCAAGGCCGGAGACTCACCCCGGCAGTTCCTCCATCCCAAACTTGTGATAGAGGACTTAGAAAATCCAACCCAACTTTGACTGAAATATGGCATGTGATGGACACTGCGTGAACTGTCTGTCCGAGTGGTCGACTCTCTTGTTAAAAGTCTGCACTTCATGCCCACCTGGCTCGTGGCTAGCATCAACTCCCAGGCACCCTTTCGGCATTAGATTCAAGAGGTGTCTACTGTCCGGACTTGGTAGCAGGTAAGTATCTAACAGTAAGTACCTCAGGGAAGTAGGCAGGCCTCCATTTGCACTTCAAGAGCAAATAAGGGTGTAGATTTTTGTTGCAAGTGGGAACAAATTTCAATTGGAAGCTCTCGGGGGCTCTCTGATTTTTTTTTTTTTTTAAAGCATCGTGGTGGAAACATGTGTTTGGGACAAGTACTTTCCAGAAACGTTCACGATACAGACCTGTAGACCATCGCAAAGGAAAACAGAAAACACAGAAGACTTCACCGACATTCCTCTGTCTCATTATTTTTTTTTTAAACTCGACTGGGCAAGACTAAAAGAAATGACACACAAATATAAAGTCTCGAAACACCACATTTTTTGTCCCCTCCCCCCCCCCAAGAAACGACTAGCAGAGGCAGGGAAAACTAAAAGTGAACCAAAATCCCAATTCTCTGTGTGTGTGTGTGTGTCTCTCTCTCTGGAATTTTCAACAAGATAAAAGAACAACTTGTTTAAAACCAAAAAGGCAAAAAAAGTAACAAAACAGCCTCTTGCTAGAAAGAGTTGGATATACACGAGGGAGTTTACATCTGTATACAAAGGGCAAGCACTCCGCATATACTGATTAACAGTCCTGGTAATATTTGGTCATATGACAATCACTACTGAGTCTTGAAAGCGGAAAGATGTTGTCTGACGGAAGCGGAGGAAAAAGGAGGCAGCCCCTGACCCTAGGGAGGGTGAGAAGCTTACCAATATATTTAATTTGTTGCACTCAACAGATTGCGTGTGGGTGGTGGAGGAATCCCACGGCATCTCCTCTAATCCCATCCAGGTTTGGGGAGCAGGGAGTGAGTGAGGGGTGGGAGGGGGTTGGATCCGGAAGAGGGCAGGAAGACAACCGTGGTGGAAGCATCTGGACACTTCGGGATCTTCCCCCCTCCCCTTGGAAGTTGAACGCTCGGGCTACTCGTCTTTTGGAAGAACAGCAATTAGAAACTGCTACTTCCCGAGCGGCTATTGCTAACTTAAATGAAAGGGCGGGAGCCAGAACGGTCTTTAAGCATAGCTCCAGATTGCATGCCATCGTGGGCACAACACCCTGCTCCCATCAGTGGGGAAATATTGAGGAACACAAAGACCAGGTCTTCCTAGCTCCAGAGGGACCTCCAGTCACGTCATCCAGCGGGTACGTGTGCATTGCCTAAGGAATCAGTCCGGTCTACGCCAGTTGGCCACGTGGCTGCTCAAAGTGCTCATGTGCTCCATTGCGACGGCGGAGGGCCAGGCGTCCAGCAGGCAGAGTCATGCCCACTTGACGCCAGCCGGAGACGCGCTGTTCTAAGGTTGACCGAGCGTCCCAAGAGGAAGCAGCGATGCACGCAGAGCAGGTTGGCTCGCCCAAGATGCACACAGAGTTGGAGAGAGCAATGGAGGGTCTGATCCTGTACCCACTGGGGTCCCGATTCCACCACTACGGGACTTCCCGGCCCACAACAGCCAGGATCCAAGTGGTCTACTCATTGCTACGGGTGCTTCCAAGGGCACCCCCTTCAGGATCAGAGACATTCAGGAGTTGAGACACAAGCAGAGGAGTGCAAAAAACCCACCCCACCCCCCTAGAGCATTAGCTGCCCCTTTCGCCCCTCCACACCGGAGCTGGGGTGGGGGTCCCTTTAGAGAGAGAACCAGAAACACTAAGATCACAGCTCTGGTCACAGAGAAAGCTACTGGCAGGCAGGTTGGAAGGATCTGTTTATTGTCCCTTATCCTACGCTAGTAAATAGCAGGGATACTGTAAAAGAAGCAAGAGGAAGATTGCGCTCCCCCACCAGACAGGTGCTTTGGGGTGAGTTTTTAAATCTCCCTCAGTCGCTGTTGTCAGTCACAAGCAGAAAGAGAGGAACAAAAAGGAAAGGAAAGGAAAGAAAGCAATTCAATCCCCACTGATTTATAATGCACTATACAGGTAAGTATAGAAAAATCTGATGCTTCGGGGCGCGTTAAAAAATAAATCAGAAAAACAGAAGGAAATCACGTCCCGTCCCCCCAACCTTTAAAACAGAAACCAAGCCCAAATGTTAGGCCTCCTGTCAAACTCTAGCTGGTATCAGCTGATGGCAGGGAGCAAGTCCACGTGGGGGTGAGTTGAGTCGCAAAGCTATCATGGGGATGGGAAATGGGGCTTCTGGAGGGGGGGCCTGTTTTAACCAGTTCGGCTCACTCTAAGTCTTCATTGGGGAGGGTTTGGGGATAGAACAGCTGAGCTGGCCACGTAGGAACAAGAATGGGGTGAAAATACCATCCAAGCACTGCCCCCTTTGGCTTCCCCATGAAATCCTACTTCAGACACCAATCCTTTTTTTTTTTTTGCACGACAGGCTGGGAAAAGAGGGGGATGTCCAGGGGGATACAGGCTACTGGCTGCTCCAAATTTTACAGCCGGAGAATGGTGTTCCCAAAGTTTCTAACACAGGGAACATTCCGATCTGGCCCCTACCGCGGCTCAGATGCCAACTGGCAGATGTGAAGTTTTGTCATGGTGGGTGTAAGGTCCCTCGCCCCCCCAGCTGGTGCCTCTCAGATAAATCACTAGACCCTTGTTGTTAGGTGAAGGGAAACCTAAGCAAAAATAAAGAGACATTCAGTGACTAGCCAGGCCCCCCTCTTTAAAGTGCAAAAGTACCGATCTCCTCCTCAAGCCCCTGGGCGGCCAGGAAAGGGGATTTGGAGCCAGAATCCAGATTTCGCCCCAGATGTCTAGACAGCCGAATCCAGCCCCACTTGCACTGGATGTGGTGGTGGAGTGACCCCCCCCGTACCAGCCTGGGCAAGCCGTGCAGAACAACTGAGGGCTGGGCTCTGCTGGAAGCTGTTCAGGGCGGAAGGACGGGGGCACCTTTCCTGGCCAGGCTTAGGATGCCCTGCAATAACCCCCCCGCCCCACTTCAGTGCTAAGGTACCTTGGGGCTTCCCTTCTGTCCCCAGCCCGTGTGCTTCCCCGGCAGGCCCGGGGCTGGACTGCGTGGGGAGGGCAGCCAAATCCCTCTGTGCCGAAGGGGCTGCCTAGACTCCCAGGCCGTTGATTGGCCCTGGACTCCCCCCTCTAGGGGGCCGGATCCCCCCCCCCCCCGCAAGCGAGTGCCGCTGCAGAGGGTAAAGTGCTACAAACAGGGCGTGGCGGGCTGCCCCCCCCCCCCCCCCAGCACGTTTGGGGATCTGAACGAGAATTTGGGAGGCTGATCTCTGAGGAACACAGATCTCAAGAGAGCAGCGGGCAGGGGGCGAGCTGCACAGTCTGTCCCCTGATTAACACCCCCCAGCCCCCGCCACGGGGCCGCAGGTTCGTGGGGAAAAGCGCTGTCAAGCCACGGCAGTGAGTGGTGCGGGATCCCTCCCCCGGGGGGCTCACCCTCGGGACCCCCTTTCCACCCACCAAGCACATCAAAGCCTCCGGCCGGCCCTAGCATGGGACCCAGGTGTGGTGCCTGGGGACCCCCCCCCCGGATCTGGGGGCACCAGGGGACACCATGGAAATTAGGTCTTTTTCTGCTGGCTTTGGGGGGATTTGTTTGTAAATCAAAACTCGAGGCACCTCGCCCCAGGGTCAGGTCTGGCCACCCCCGGAAAAGCCTTGGTGGGAAACTGGACCCAGCTCAGCGAGCAGAAGCGGAGAAATGGGTGGAAGTTTTAGTTACTCTCTGGAATGGATTGAGATCAGCTCCCCCATGGTGAATCCGGAATCACCCCCGTTTGCAACGGGGCAGGGACGCATTCTGATCTTAGTTCCCGCCATGGTCACTCCTGATTGCAATGGGGCAGGGCTCAATTCTTATTTTAGCTCCCACCGGGGTTAATCTGGAGTCCCCTCGATTGCAATGGGGGCAGGACCAGATTCTGATCTCAGCTCCCCTGCAGTCAGTCTGGAGTCACCCTTGATTGTAATGGGGGCAAGGCCACATTCTGATCTTAGCTCCCTGTGGTCAATCCAGAGTCACTCCCAATTGCAATAGGGACAGGGCTGGATTCTGATTTTAGCTCCCCCGCGGTCAGTCCAGAGTCACTCCTGATTGCAATGAGGCCGGGCTGGGTTCTGATCTCAGCTCCCCTGCAGTCAATGCAGAGTCACTCCCATTTGCAATGGGGACAGAGCTGGATTCTGCGGAGTCACTCCTGATTGTAATGGGGAGGGCCGGGTTCCAATCCGGTGGAGTTGTACCGCACTGCTATGCCCAGAACAGAGATCAGCTTCTGCTGTATTTCTCTCTTGGCCGCAGGGCTTTGAGCAGAGGGGATCGGCCCCTCCCCATTTCACTCACCTTGGGGAGGGGGGAGGAATTCATTTTAACCCTTTGTGTCCATCATTAAAAAAAAAGGCACAGCCCTCCTTGGTGGGGGGGGTTCAGCTAGGTTTTCCCTTCCCATCTGCTCCCCTCTGCCCGGCAGTACAAGCCACGCCACTGGGGCTGGGGGAAAGCGCAGGTATTAATGGAGAGCCCTGGATTTCCCTCTCCCGAACCAGCCCCGTTATAAACCCGCTGATGCTCAGGGCTTTGCCCTCTCCCCGGTACCGATCCAAGAGTTACAGGTAGTTTCACATACGACCCCCCCACCCCCGGCCGGCCAAAGGCTGGTTAGTGCAAATGGTTTCCTAAGCTAGTAACGTTGAGAAAGAAGTGGAAGAACGTTGTCGTTCCTCGGCCCCCCCACCCTGCGGGAGGAACAGGCTCTGAGCCCCCCGCTTTGTTCGGAGTCTGGGGGAGAGGGGCTGGTTCCCCCTCACTCTCACACACTACGTGGGCCCTACCAAAACGAACACGGATCGATACTGAAGAACAGACGACGACGTTACATGGCACTGGAGAGGGAGAGGGGGATCTACACACACGGTCCCCCCCTTCATCCCGCCCGGTGGGGGTGTTCAGGAGCTGGGGGGGCAGCCCCCCCAAACAGCTGGCCTGGTCAGTAGTATACGCAGCAAAGCATCGAGGAAGGAGCTGGGGAAGGGCACCCCTCTCATAGAAAAAGTGCAAAGTGGCTTCCAACCCGGGGGGTCCACACCCCTCACTGTGCTTCTTGGTATTAAAAACGGGGAGGGGGGAGAAGTGGAGGGGGGGTGGAAGCCAGGGGGCGCCGTGGGGCTGGGGAGGTGCTTTGCCGGAGCCCTACCCGGGAGCAGCTGCCTCTCGTCTTGGGGGGTGTGTGTGTGTGTGTGTGTCTGTCTGTCCGTCCATCCCGCTAGCAGTGGGCCGCCCAAAGTCAGCTGACGCGCTCCGAGACAGGCGTCCTGGTATCCACCGCCTCGTCTCTGCTGCTGGGCCGGGGCAGGGCGGCGGGCGGGGGCGCCGAGGAGGAGGTGGAGACAGCGTCTTTGCGCTCCCCTTCCCCTCGGTGTTTGTAGAGCACAGCGGGCGGCTGAGTCTTAGGTGGCTCCTTGGGGCAGCCGTCGCTCTCCGGCTGCCCCTTGCTGCTCAAGTCCTGAGCCTCGGGGGGGCTCACGCTGTCCTTGGGGCTGGCGGGGGGCCGGGCCAGAGGCTCGGGGGGCGGCTGGTGCGGGGGGGGGCGGCGGCTGTGACTCCTTCCGGCTGGGGGAGGGGGAGGCGGGGGCGGCGTTGCCCCCTCGCCCCTTGGGGCTGCTCTCCTTGCTCCGGCGCCCAGGACGGGGTCCCTTGGGGCTGCGCTCGGGGGGCGGTGGGGCCACCTCCAGGGCCACGGCCTCGCGGGTCTTGCGCTTCTTGATGGGCAGCACCGTCTCCTGCACGGCCTGGAAGGACGGCTCCTTCACCACCTTCTTCTTGGCCTCTGCCACCACTGGCCCCACGGGCCCCGCCGCCGCCCCTGGCTTGCGCCCCCGCTTCTTGGGCAGCGTCTGGGGGTCCGACTCAGACTTCCGCTTGCGCCCGGGCCGCCGCCCGGCTGCCCCCGGGGCCGCCGAGGTGGTGGCCGAGCCCCCCGCCCCTCCAGCGCCCCCCGGCGGCCCCGGCTGGAATGGCATCTTGACCAGCAGCTTGCCGGAGCTCTTCTCGATCACCCGCTTGACCTGCACGCCCTCCGAGGCAGCCGCCTTGGGGCGGGCCGAGCCGCTGCCTTTGGGCCTGCCCCGCCCACGCCCCGTCCCGGGGCCCTTCTGGGCTTTGGCCTTCTTGGGGGGCCTCTGCTCTCGCCGCGAGGGGCTGCCCCGGCCCGTCACCGTGAAGTCGAAATCGTTGGGGTCCAGGGAGGTGTCCCCTACCTTTTCGAAGTAAGCGATAAGCTCCACCTTGGAGCGGAAGGCCTTGCCCTGGGGGCTGCGGGGGTGGGAGAACAAGGGTTAATAGGATTCACCCCCCCACAAGCGGGCACAAGGAAGTGGGTGAGCAGGGGATCCCCCACACACTGCCCAAGACAAGAAGGGGGGCTGATGGCAGCCCCCCATAACACCAGCTCTGGGGGCTTGTCCAGCTGCTGCTCAGCAGGGGATTGGGGGGGTCTGGAGAAGGTGAGGGGGACACACTGGGGGCCCCACGATCCAGGGGGCTCTGGCTTCAACCCTTGGGGATCGAGAGTCCCAGCAGCCTGATGCGAGGAGCTCTGGCCAGGGCCGGCTCCAGCCGCCAGCTAAGGAAGCCAGTGCTTGGGGCGGCACGTCCGGGTCCCTCAGTCCCTCTCCTCCTCTTTGAGCTGCCGCCGAAGGGGAAGAGAGGGACTGACGGCCCCCTGCCGAATTGCCGCAGAAGACAGAAGTGGACCGATTCAGCTGCCAAAGTGCCGCCAATCGGCTTCCCCCCCCTCCCACCCCGCGCTTGAGGTGGCAAAAAAGCTGGAGCCGGCCCTGTCTCTGGCTAATGTACACGGTGCTTGTGTCTTTCGCCAGCCAATGGGCAAGGCTCCTGGGCTGTGGAAGAGCAGAGCATGCTGGGAGCTCCGGTCTCTCCTGGAGCGCCTTTAACCAGACCCCATGGTGATACTACAAGTCCCAGCATACAATGCTCAGAGCAGCGCTGGATGCTGGGAGCTGTAGTCCTGCACCCCCACCAAAGGCCCAGTGCCTGCTGGGAGCTGTAGTCCCACCTCTACCAAGGCCCAGTGCATGCTGGGAGCCGTAGTTTCCCCCCCCCACACCAGATGCCTGGTGAATGCTGGGAGCCATAGGCTCCATCCATCCCCCACTCCCACCAGCGACCCAGTGCATGCTGAGAGCTGTAGTCCCCCCCCCCAAGACCTGGTGCATTCTGGGAGCTGTAGTCCTGTTCCCTCCCCCCACACACACACCAGAGACCCAGTGCATGCTGGGAGCCGCAGTCCACCCCCTTTCCCCACAAGACCAAGTGCATGCTGGGAGCCGTAGGCTCTGCCCCCGCCCCACTCACTTGATCAGGTAGACGTCGTACTTTCCCGCCGAGCGGCCCGACTTCCTCTGCTTCAGCTTGCGCGTCCAACCCTCGGGCAGCGTGGGGTCGTCGTACATGGGGCCGCGGTCCCGGATGATGGAACGCCGCTGCTTGGGAGAGGCCGAAGCCTCGGGGGCGGCGGGGGCAGCCCCAGCTCCTTCGGACGTCTCCGCCTTGCCCGCCTCGGCCGGCTCGGCTTCCCTCTGCTTCTCCTTCTTCATCTTTTTGGCCTTCGGGGACTTGTCTTTGAGGCCCTGCAGATTCTGGTCCTCACATTTTTCTTCCCTGGGTGGTGGGGGGGGAGGAGGGGGGGGAAGAGATCAAAGAGACGTGTCAAGGCCGGAGGGTGCACCTGGGACGACTCCCAGCCAACCCCCCCTTAAATAGCCTCTTGGCCCCGCCCAGGGGTGTGTGTGTGTGTGTGTCTGTCGGCGCCCGGCCTGACCCCGATCTCGGTCCGGAGGGCGGGGCATCTGTTTGGCGCCCGGCCTGACCCCGATCTCGGTCCGGGGGGCGGGACGTCTGTCAGCACCCACGTCAGGGGATCCTGATTGCCGATGCTCCCACAACAGTCACACAGACACCAGTGAGCCGGAGGATGGGCCTGGCTGGAAGGAAAGCCTGGACCACTGTCTCCTGTCGCACCCGCCTGTGCCCAAACTCCGAGCTCAGTACAGAAGCAGGGAACGGGGCAGGTGTCTGTCGGCAGAGGGGTCTATGATCCCGCAGCCAGAGGGCAGGACGGGAACCTCTGACCGGCAGCAAATAAGGTGTAGATTTGTAATGAGAAAGGGGGACAAGTATCAGGGGGTAGCCGTGTTAGTCTGTATCTACAAAAACAACAAGGAGTCTGGTGGCACCTTAAAGACTAACAGATTTATTGGGGCATAAGCTTTCGTGAGTAAAAACCTCACTTCTTCGGATGCATAGCTTCCTATGCATCCGAAGAAGTGAGGTTTTTACTCACGAAAGCTTATGCCCCAATAAATCTGTTAGTCTTTAAGGTGCCACCAGACTCCTTGTTGTTTTTGGAGAAAGGGGGACTGATCGCGGAGAGCAGCTGATTTCGGGACTTGCTCGGACTCCCGAAATCTTGACTGCACGTGGCTTTGTTAGCCAGTTTTTCAACAGAACAGATCGGGCGGGAAATCACTGGTCGGTCCAAACTGAAACGTCTGGCAGGAACGGGACAGTTTCCACTGAGAAGTCTTGAAATGAATCAGCCAAGACACTGAATATGCGTGTTTTGTAAGATGGGACGTTCTGCCGTCCAAACCAAGCAGCCGACGAGATTCCAGTTTTAGGTGCTTGCTGCATTTCTCTGAGTTAAGACTTTCAGCGAATGTTCTAGTTGACATATTCTATCCAGTAACACGCTGTCTGTCCTATTGACTCTTTCCTAGGCTGTGTTGGACGTCACAAGGATCCAGAAAGCTTTAGAAGCCTTGTGTCATTTCACTTTGTTTAGGCTTTCGAGACTGTTTCTATCCTAGCTCAAGTCCCTGCTGTCGCGTAGGCGTAACTGGGGAAGTTAAAAAGAGCCGAAAATGGCTGAGAACTTAACAGCTGGACAGTTGCAGGCGGCTAACGGCAGCGCTGCCCGAACTTGGCATTGTTCTGAACAACGAGCGCTCAGCCCTGCCCGGAGCTTGTCCCTTCGCTTTACGCTGACTCGACAGCCCCCCGCGCACAGGTGACTACCTGGCAACCTTCCCATAGCTTTATAGGACACGTCTAAAATGTTTTGACATCAACAGCCATCAATCTGATAAGGCCAAAATGTGGTGACTCTTATTTTGTTTAGTTTAGACTTTTAGATATTCTATTTGTACATATTTTATTTAAATTATTTACAAGATTTATGATGCTTTGATGTTATAGAAACAAACCTATTGGATAAGGTGAAGTGTTTTCCACGCATTTCATTCAGACTTTTAGATCATATATTTATACGCACATTCTATATTTAATATTTTGTATTGTGTTTGAAATAAAACATTCCAACATCAAAATGAAACTACACAGTCGATATGTTTAGATGCCGGTTCATTTAATTTTAGTATTTACATTTAGACTTTCAGAGAAGATTAACCTATTCATATCTTTAATATGGACATTTAATATTTGATATTATATTGTTTTGACATCATCTAAACAAAATGATTAATTACGGTAAAATGGCTTTAGACTTATCAGAATATTAATTTTAGTACTGGTTTATGTTTATGGATATTTATATCTAACATTTTATATTATCAAAACCATTTGACAAGGCAAAAATGTTTCATTTAGACTTAGAATGTATTTTCTTTTTTCTTTACAGTTGTTATATTTTACAGCTATTTAATATTTTTATATCTGCTTAATACATTACATCATCAAAAGATTCAAGAAGGTTAAAACATTTCATTTAGACTTTTATTAGACTAGTCATTTTTACATGCTTATATCTATATATTTAATATTTTATATCAAACAACTTGAGAAGGTAAATGTGTTTTGTTTAGACTTATATTAGAAGAATATTAATTTTAATATCTTTGTTTTACAGATCGTTAATTATATTTTATTTAACCGTTTTCTGGGATTGAAACGATTGGATGTTTCCAAATTTTGTCAATTTTTCAGAATTTCTGTGGCCACGTCAGTCGGTTTCGGAGTCAAACCCCGCTTCAAATGGCCCGAAAATCCCGTTTTCTGGCCAGTTCTATGCACACGTTCTGGGCTGGCCGCTGGCCCGTGGAACGGCGGCCAGGCTGATCCGAGGAACAGAGACAATGGATCTCCCGAGAGGACAGTGAGCCGAAAACGCAGGCTGAAGGGGGCTGGCTGCTCTCCGAAGGAGAAGCTAAAGGACAATGTTGGCACAAGAACAAATGGGGCAAAACGGGCCACGGATCAGTGGAGGCTGGGCCGTAGCAGGTTTCCAGCCCCCAGCAGGACCAGGACGAGGAGAACTCGTCTGAAGACGGAGCTGGATACGGTTATGAAGCGATGACCTGCCAGGATAACCTCCAGGACACGTTCTCCAGTCCTACGTTTCCATTCTGCTGAGGTCTCTCCCCTAAAGCAGCAGCAAGCCCGGGTGCTGAGATAAATGCGGAGGAGGCGGCTAGGGGAGAAAATAGGAAGCGTCTAGCTGCTCTGAGCTATAATTAATACTGCAGAACCCCCTACAAGCGTTGGTAAACAACAGGCGCCGGCTGCCGCTCTGCTTCCTGGAAACCCAGGGGCGAAACGGGAGCGTCGGCGTGACGCTCTTTGGGCCCGGCGCAGCGGATTCGCCACAGTGCCAGAGCTGGATTCCCACCAATGGCACGGAGCCGGGGGTCTCTGAGCCCCGCTGTCACGTTAACCCCAAGAGGCTGCTGGCAGGCGATCTGCGGCTGGGGGTATGGCATAATTCACCACCCTGGTCACCCGCTCGCAAGGCGGGGTTTGAGCATGTGGGAAGGAGGTGACCCCAGCAGGATCCCATTTGTATAGACGGGGAAACCGAGGCACAGAATCTGTCCCCGCGTGCAGTTCTAGGGGCTCTGTGCCATACTCTTCACCAAACTGCAAGCCGGTCAGTCAGCCTAGGGGGATCAGACAGAGGGGACAAGTCCATCAGGAGAGACGCGCTCCCAGGCCCCCAGCCCTCGCTCTGGGCACCTCCGTGGTCACCACCTGCCGGAAGCCGAGGGGGCCCAGCTGGCAGAGACGAGAACAAACCATGGTCGGCTCAGTTCCCCTTTGAAGAGGAAGCTCGGCACGTCTGGCAGGGGCGGATGCTGTGGGTTACATCTGGGCCAGCTGCACCTGCTCACTGCGATAGGCGCAGGCTCTTGGCAGGCTCAGGCAGCCGCTGGCGGCCTCCTGGAAAAGGCAATTTCTGACTTGCAGCGCGTGGCCATAAGTCTGTTTGGGGACGAGGTTTGTCCTTCCCCTTAGCGAGACGAGCTTTAATCCCAGCACGCCGCTGCTGCGTGGGGCTGCATTTGCTCTGCAATGGGGATGATGCTAGCCAGCTCTGCCCCGGGGTGGGTGCATCTCAGCAGGCTGGATGTGTGTGGGGAGGTCGCTCTGCTCCAGAGGTGGCTGCGTCTCAACAGGGCTGGGCCGGGTGTATGGAGGGAGGATGCTCCGTCCCGGAGGTGGCTGCCTCTCAGGGTAGAATGAAGCCAAGCAACGTTCCCCTTGGCCTTCCCTTGTCTCAGCCTGGGGGACGGGGAAACCCTCGGTAGTTGTGCATCACACGCAAGGCTCTGCACAAACACCTGGCCAGCTGGGGGCGCTGAGATCTGCTCCCCCCAGCTCCCCATTCCCCCTGCTCGGGGCTGGGCATTGCAGCTGCCACGGGTGGTTAGCACACAGCCCCGATCAGGGTCCTGTTATGCTGCCACCCCGCTCAGCCATGATTGGGGCCCCCGGTGGTGGACGATGGCATGGGCGCTCGGGGGGTCGTGCAGCGGCGCGGGATCGCCCCAGCCCCACTCCGGGGATCAAGAGTGACTGGCACATCTTCCCGGGGGAAGTCTTATGGCAAACGCTCCCCACAAAGCCGGCAGAATCCACAGGGCCGGGGGGCACCCGATCGAGGGCTCGCTCCCACTCCGCAGCGGCACAGCCAACGACGCGCTGCCCCACGTCACTGACCCCCGCTCTGTGCCTGGTGCGAATGCCCCCAACCCGAGATCAGGCCCCCAGCGCAGTGGAGGGCAGGAGGATTGGGAGTGGAATCCCGGCGTCCTGGCTCTGGGGGGCTGCAGCCAGGCCCAGTGCCTGGCGATGGAGAGCCTGACCCTCCAGGGTCCCTGGGGGGCGGTGCTTGGCGGTGCCCCCCTCCTCTGGGCCAGCCGGTGCCCTCCAGCAGTTCCCACGTCGGGCACACGATGGCGCTTGGGGCTCACAGACCAGCTGGTTCTAGCAGGCCGATCACACGCCCTCCCCAGCTCCCGTTAGACACCAACGTCCCACCATTACCTGGGGGGGCGCGTCCCACTGGGCGCTGCAGGGCCCCCCCAGGCTGAGATCAGAGCCCCCCAGCACGCTGGGGGCTGCACAGACCCCGACCAAGATGGAAGCTCCCCCCCATAATGGGAGCCACAGAAACACCCCCTCAACCAAAATCAGGGCCCAGTGCAACAGGGCCCCCCAGCTCAGTTCGGGGGGGGGGTACAGCCCCCAGTGTGACGGGGACCCTGAGCTCGGGGGGTGGGCAGGAGAGAGGGGGTGTGTGCAACGCCTGGCATGATGGGGACCCTGAGCTCAGATCCCTCACATGCTACTGGAATCCAAAGGCCCTCATGGCCCCACCCGAAGCCCAGCCCAGAAGCAGAGCGGCGCAGAAAGAGGCTGCCAGGAGGTGGGTTCTCCAGCCGCAAGGGGGAAGCGCCCCACACCGCCTGGGCGGCAGGAAGGGGGAAGCGCCCCACACCCCCCAGGCAGGGGTCGGCTGCGAGAGGGAAGCGCTCCAGGCACCCCAGGCGGCAGGAAGGGGGAAGTGCCCCACGCCCCCCGGGCAGGGGGCAGCCGTGAGGGGGAAGCACCCCACGCCCCCCGGGCGGCAGGAAGGGGGAAGTGCCCCACACCCCCCGGGCAGGGGGCGGCTGCGAGGGGGAAGCGCTCCAGGCACCCCGGGCGGCAGGAAGGGGGAAGCGCCCCACACCCCCCGGGCAGGGGGCGGCCACGAGGGGGAAGCGCCCCACACCCCCCGGGCGGCAGGAAGGGGGAAGCGCCCCACGCCCCCCGGGCAGGGGGCGGTCGCGAGGGGGAAGCGCCCCGTGCCCCCTGGGCGGCAGGAAGGGGGAAGCGCCCCACACCCCCCGGGCAGGGGGCGGCAGGGAGGGAGAAGCGCCCCACACCCCCCGGGCAGGGGGCGGCAGGAAGGGGGAAGCGCCCCACACCCCCCGGGCAGGGGGCGGCAGGAAGGGGGAAGCGCCCCACACCCCCCGTGCAGGGGGCGGTCACGAGGGGGAAGCGCCCCGTGCCCCCTGGGCGGCAGGGAGGGACAGGCGGATGAAGACACACCATGCGCTTAGCGACGCCAGAGAAGCCAGCCAGAGCCTTGCCGGATCTCGACTGCACGAAGCGAAGAGCGGTGCACACGGAGCCACGGATGGGCCAGACGTGCTGCGTCCCACGACGCCGGAGCCTGTTACAGACCCGTGGGGTCCGCAGCCTTCACCCCAGGGGTCTCTGCTTTCCAGAGGCGGCCGCACCCCCAGCCAACGTTTCCGGTGCGCGCGGGAGGACACGGTCAGTTCCGCGCGCAGACGCAGATCGGCCCCTCGCCGAGCACACGGCCCGGCCCAGGACGGACTCTGACGGTTAGACGGCTCCAGCTCTTTGAATTTCAACATCCGGCACTACAGAATTGTTGTCTGACTCCCCCCTGCCCCACGTTCCTGCATCTGTGACAATTTAAATGGACCCCCCCCCCAATATCATATCCCCCAACACTCAAATTCTGCCCACCGCAGTGGCAGCCCAAGAGCTGGGGCTGGGGAACGAAGCTTGAGATGAGAGCTGCCAGGCGCTTGCATCGGAAGGGCCAGCAGGGGCGCCAGGACCCCAATCAGCCACTGGGCCACGTGACAGGGCAGCGGCCTGATGCGGCCTTGGGTGCATCACTCCGCCCCCTCCTGGGCTTCCCGTCTGTAAAATGATGATCATCCTGATGAAATCAAGCTTGTAATGGGCATGGGCTTACAATCTCGGCAGAAAGCCAGGCCCAGTATAAATACCTGGGTGCTCTGGAAATGAGTTAGTAAATAATGGTTGTCATTAGGTTTCAGAGTTAACGCCGCCCTGGCCCATGCAGGGCCGTTCCCTTCCCAGAGCGATCATCTCGGGCACCCGTCACCGTATCAGTTCTTATGCTGCTTCTCATTTTTAGTCCTCTCCCCAGGCGGAAGGCCTGGCGTTTGGGACGGGACTAGCAATCTGGAGAATGGGACCCATGTTTGTTCTCTGCTCGCTCGAAGGCATCTGACTCAGAACCTAGAAACCCTGGCCTGCGTTTCTCATGACGCCTTCGCTCCTCTGGGGAGGTGCCGTTTGCCCGAGTGCCCCAGTCCTACAGGAGACAGCCAGCACGCGCCAGGGCCAGCAGCGTCTCTTGTGCACATCAGCACGGCTCGGTCAGAGGCTCCCGGCCCAGCCTCATCACACACAGACCTTGGGGCTCGACAGCCAGCGCACGCACACGCTCCTTCGTCCCCGGGGTGCAGAGAAGCCGCCGGATCCACGGCCGCCGCTGAGCTGTCAACAAGTGACTCCAAACCTCAGCCCTGATGCGATGCTGATGCTTCCGCTCGCTTGTGTCAAAGGCTGGTGAAAAGGACGCTCCCGTCACCATATTGCGCACGAGCGTCAATGCACTGTATGGCGCACCGTTTGGAGAGGCACACGCAGGACGACCCCGTCCGTCTCTTTACTACGCCCCTTGATGAACACAGACCTGGCCTGCACCCAGGTGAGGGACTGGGGGGTCTGGTTAGCGCCTGGGACAGTGCGGGCGGGGGGGTGTGCAGCACCCCGTGCAAGGGCCCTCCCAATTCCAGGTTGAGGGGGGCAGTGCCGAATCCCACACAAGGCTCCCCCGCTCCGTGCAGAGACACGTTGAGATGTGAGCTCAGAGCAGCCGCTCAGGCCAGGCCGGCGTGGATTACAATGCAGCTCCCAACGCCTCCCTGCAGCTGGAGCAGCAGCGCAGAGGGGGGTGAGAACAGGCCCCCAGCGGCCGCCTGGCCCCCAGGGAGATGTCGGGCAGCGGGAAGGATGCACGATGGGGGTCCCCTGATTTCACTCAGGAGGGGCTGGTGCTATTGTCACACAAATCACCGGGTTGGTAACATGCTCCCCAGCTTTGCACAGGCGGGGGGCAGGGCAGAAGGGCTCACTGACCCCCACCTGACCAAGATCAGCCATTGATGACAGGGAAGGAGTGGACCGAAGCTGGATCTAGATGCAGATTACCAGGCCGGAAGGGACCTCCTGGAGAGCACCCGTCATTCCAGGTCACCCAGACTGCATCTCACACTTCTTCCCGACGGGCTTCGGGCCTTGGAGGAAAAGCTGGAGCCCTGCTGACAACGGTAATGGAGACGAATTCCGCTGGCCATTTCCACGCCTCTTCTGAGGGCTGGCCACGGTGGAGGGAAGAAACCCCACCCCACTGGTGCACGTTGGCCAGCCCTGGATTGCTCCTGTCACATCCTACAACAAAACCACCAGTGCTCAGCTCATAAAACCTGGACCCGGCCAGAGAGGTGCCCAGTCCAACCTGGACCTGCCCTGCACCTCCGGCGCTCGCTCTTCAGTGGCTCCCGTAAGCCCAGGATCTGAGCGCCTCACCATCTGTAATGGATTTATTAGAGGTTCCTGATCGAATGGTTTGCCATCAAGATGCTGTTTGGTCAAAAAGAAAACCTTCCGCGAGAGCGCGTTGATTTGATGAAGTTTCATTTGTGGGGCAAGGAGGGGGGTTGAAACAAAGCATTTCAACCCCAGGGGAACAGCTACAGGTCTTGGTCTGAGATGTACTGTATGTTCTAAATTACAGATGGCTCCATTTTTCATTTCAAAATGTATTGTAGTTTATATTCTAAATTATAATATAAGATACAATTCAAAGAAGTTGAAATTGGAACGAAACATTTCTGACTTTATAGGAATGTTTCCATTTTATTTTATATTCTAGATTCTAACAACGTAGGATTTAAAAAATATCAATGGTAACAAAGCATTTTGACATGATCAGAGCACTCTGATTTAAGTGCTACTCTTCGGAAGGAAAAATCAAACGCCCAACTACAAAATGGGGAACAGCTGCTAGGTGGCCGGTCCGCGGCAAAGGAGCTGGGGGTGAGAGCAGATCCCAAAGCACATATGAACCACCAATGTGAAGCAGTTGGAAAAAGGGCTAATACCGTTATGAGGAGTGTCAGGCGTAACTGTCCCGCTCTGCGTGGTCTCAGCTGGAGCAGTGTCCAGTTCTGGGCTCCGCACGTCAGGAAGGATGTGGACAAATTGGAGAGAGGCCAAAGGAGAGCAACAGAAAACCCAACCTGTGGGGAAAGGTTAAAAACACTGGCACGTTCAGCCTGGAGACCAGAGGACTGAGAACAGCCTGCAGAACCATTAAGGGCTGGGCTACAGAGGATGGGGATCAATTGTTCTCCATGGCCACTGACAGTAGGAAAAGAAGCAACGGGCTTAATCCGCAGAAGGGAGACGAGCGTAGATGCTAGGAAACGCTTTGTAACTCTGACAGTTCAGCTCCGAAATCAGCTGCCACGGGGGGTTGTGGGATCCCTGGTGTCAGGGGTTTTAAGACCAGGTGGGACAAACCCATCAGGGATCCTCTGGGTTTCCTTGGTCCTGCCGCAGGGCTGCACTCGACGACTTTGCAAGGTCCGTTTCAGTCCTACGGCTCAGTGATCCTATGATTTTTCATGTAGGGATTAATTTGATTTTATATTCTAAACACCACAATATACGCTGTAAATCGGAAGGAGACTTTTCAACCTTGGGCCGTTTCAATCGTTCATTTTCCAATGCATTGTATTTCGTATTCTAAATGATAATAAAAGACGACTGAAAAACATCGAAATCCAAAAGCGACATTTTGATTTCATCAGAACGTGTCCATTCTTCGTTTCTCTAGTTACTGTATCAATTCAAACGAACAATTAAAAAGGTGAAAATTGGAAAAAAAAACATCTGGACTTGATCGGAATGTTTCGACCAACCCGGAACAAAGTGATTCCCAAAGTTCGTTTGGTGGAAAACTGCCGTTGTTTTACAACGAGACCGGATTTCCCACCCACCAGAACCTGAGGCTCCCACAGGAGCCCTGGATTTCTCCCCGCACACCCCGGGACGGACACCACTGCAAACTAGTGCCCAGCTGCCCGAAGAGGCAAAGCCACTTGCTCACGCAGGAAGCCTGCGGCGTAGAACAGACGTGAACCTGGAGTCGTTCAATACCAGGCCACTGCCAAAGCACTGGGACGTCCTCCCCGGGCCAGGGCCGACTCACTGTGCGTGCACAGCACCTGGCGCAATAAGGCCATAAATCTCAATTAGTCATCGTCACGCCTGGATGCCATGGCGGTACCACTACCAAGTTCTAGTTGATTTGCCGAGGCAGTGGGGCCTTCTCAGGACTCCTGGGTTCTTTTCCCACCTTTGCTAGCCGCTGTGGGGCCTCGGGCAACTCACTTCCCTAATCTGTGCCTCAGTTTCCCCTCCTGCTGCTGTGGGGCCTCGGGCAACTCACGTCCCTGGTCTGTGCCTCAGTTTCCCCTCCTGCTGCTGTGGGGCCTTGGGCAACTCACTTTCCTGATCTGTGCCTCAGTTTCCCCTCCTGCTGCTGTGGGGCCTTGGGCAACTCACTTCTCTGATCTGTGCCTCAGTTTCCCCTCCTGCTGCTTTGTCGGTTTAAACTTTCTGCTCTTCGGGGGAAGGGCAGTCCCGCACTGTGTGCCTGTGTGTGCACAGGCGTGTGCAGGCCCAGCAAGATGGGGCCCCCCCACCTCCTGTGCCTCCATTCTGCTGACTGGCTTTTCAACCGGGGCAGAAGAAAGCAGGAGGGGCTGAGTCTCGGGGCCCTCGGAAAGGCCTTGTTGCCCAGGGGTGCATGCATGTGCAGCGTCACCCAGCCGTCGCCAGAGCTCGTGCTGCTGCCCCGGCTGCTGGCGCGGTGTTTCCCCCGCTGGAAAGGACGGCTGAAAATCACAAGAGTGACTCCCTGGGCGGCCTTTCGACTCAGCCCCGAGCTTCCGCCCCCACTAGCGCTGGCAGAGCGGCCGGAGCCGAGCCGCGGGGACCTGACCCAGGAAGCACACGCCTGGGCACACGGCTGGGTGCGCAGAGTGGCAAGGCAGGGAAGAGACGAATGGCCAGGGGTTTAAACTTTGCCTTCCTTCCCGCTGCACACCAGGCAGAGCTGAGGCCGGCTAGCGGGCACCTAAACAGCGGGCCCCGGTGCCTCCACGTGTTACCCCTTTGAAAGCGCCCTGAGCACCGGCCCTCTGGGGAAAAAGGCCCTTCTGGGCCCCAAAAATAAAGACATCTCAAATCTCTGGTTTTAAAACCTCTGCGTACGTGTCCCCCTTAGGAGAGACTGGGGGGACCCCTTGCATCAGGTGCTGCATTGCCCCCCCCAGCATACTGGGAGCTGCACAGACAGAAATTGGACACCCCCCCTCTGCCAGGAGTAGCAGAGACCCTGTCCTCAACTGAGATCAGGGCCCCACCCACCCCCAAGATCTGACCTCCCCTTCACTGCACTGGGCTCTCCAACCTGAACAGTCCTTGTCCTACTTACATCAACCAGGCAAGTCAAAGGGTGGGGAAGGGAAACCGAGGCCCAGGGCGGGGAAGGGACTTGCTCAGTCACCCAGCAGGTCTGAGGAACACACTGGGAATGACCCCCCTTGTCAGTGGCGCCCGGCACCTCTGCGGGCCACCTAGAGAAACCAAAGGGCGCCCTCCCCACGGGGTGCCCTCCCCGGCCGGGCCGGACAGAGCCGCTCGGCGGGGCAGAGCCAGCCACCACTAGGCTCCCCCTTGGCTCGTGTGGGTGGCCGAGCGCCGTGGGTCAGCTCTCCCCCACCGCTGCTTGCACCCAGCCGCCCAGGGCAGCCCCGGTGGGGGTCACGCAGACGCGTCGCTCAATTGCTGGGTGCCACAGAGAGACCCGTGAGACCCAGGAGGGTGCAACCCCCAAGCCCCAGCCAAAAAACCAACCAGACCCTCCTGCTGGTTAGAAAACAGAGCGACAGGCCCCAGCGCCCGCCAGGAAGGAGCTTGGCAGGGGGCTGCCGGGCAGGGGGTCCTGCCCCCTCCCCCCTCCGAAGAGCAGCGCGTCACCCAGCGCTGGGCGAACGGCAGCACTGCGAGGGGAACGTCACCAGTCCCCCCCCCCCCCCAGCTGCAATCGGGCCGCACAGGGACCCCCAAAGCTCCGCCGAGTGCCCCACAGCCCCCCCCGGCTGTGATCGGGGACCCCGATCTCCGCCAAGTGCCCCACAGCCCCCCCCGGCTGTGATCGGGGACCCCGATCTCCGCTGGGTGCCCCACAGCCCCCCCTGGCTGCGATCGGGGACCCCCATCTCCGCTGGGAGCCGCACAGGGACCCCCCATCTCCACTGGGCGCCGCACAGACCCTCCCCCGCTGCGATCGGGGACCCCCCATCTCCGCTGGGTGCTGCACAGACCCCCTCCCCGCTGCGATCGGGGACCCCCCCCATCTCTGTTGGGTGCCGCACAGACCCTCTCCCGGCTGTGACTGGGCACTGGTTTGTGTCAGGCTCCCCAAACAAGCCTGGGGACCCTGTTCATGCCAGGGGCACACAGACCACCCCCAAGGTTGGGGGGACCCCTCTGCACAGCCACCACCTAAGCTGAGATTCATGGGCCCCCCGATTGTGCTGGCTGACAGACACATTGCGACAGACAGGTTGAGAGGGGAAACTGAGGCACGGAGGTGAACTACTCTGCCAAAGGTCCCAGGGCAACTTGGTGTCAGCGCCACAGACAGCGACCCCCGAGCCTGGCAAAGGCAGACTCCGCTGCGGTGCTTTCCGAGCAGCGAGAGACATTCCCAGTGACCCAAGGCCGAGGGGCTGGTGGACACCGTCCCCAGCACAGAAGGGGGGAGAGACGGCGTCTTCCTCCCCCCGCACACACCCCCCCCGTAGCCAGTCAACAGCCGCTCGATTCACACTCCCCTTTTCAGCCGCTCGGGCAATTCCTCGCCCACAGAAAGGGACGAACTAAAGCATCCCTGAGCCTTTTGTGCCAGCAGCTTTTTAAACTTCAGAGACGGGCCGGGGCCCTTCGCCGCAGCGGGGAGCGCGGGGGGCCAGATGAACGCAGGCCTGGAGCACTGGTTTCGACAGGGTGCCTGAGATCAGCGTTAGCAGCAGAGAGGAGTCTGGGCCCTGGATTGGTGATGAAAACAAGGCCTCTGCGCCGAGGGGTCAGGGAGAGCGCCAAGTACCCGGGCTGCCGGGAGATGGCAGGAGGGGGAGCAGCGGGCGCACCCCTCCCAGGAGGCTGGGCAGGAATCGTGAGAGCAGCACGCTCAGACACGGAGCCAGCGACGGGCGGGGGCTTTCTGCACATGCCGCCCTGTCGGGGGGCACCCGGCTGCCAGCTCCTGCCACTTCCTCAGTGCACAAGACGGTTCAACCCGACTTGGAGAAGAAAGAGAAGATGATGGAGGGGGAGAGCGCCCCGCTGCCCCAACTAAAACCCCAGCGCCAAGCCGCCATCAACACCGGCAGGACACACTCTGGCCCGGGTGAACGGCCTCACTTGGGAGTTCTGCAAGAGAAGGCCCAGATTCCGACGGCCGCATCCCGTCTGGCGTCAATCGGCCGTAGCGCCTCTGGGCCGCATCCCGTCTGGCATCAGTCAACCATAGTCCCACCGGAGCCGACGGGCCGGACCCCGGCTGCCGTCAAGCGGCAGGAGCCCCACTGGAGCCGACGGGCCGGAGCCTGGCTGGCGTCAAGCGGCCGCAGCCCCACCGGAGCCGACGGGCCGGAGCCCGGCTGGCGTCAAGCGGCCGCAGCCCCACCGGAGCCGGAGCCGACGGGCCGGAGCCCGGCTGGCGTCAAGCGGCCGCAGCCCCACCGGAGCCGACGGGCCGGAGCCCGGCTGGCGTCAAGCGGCCGCAGCCCCACCGGAGCCGACGGGCTGGAGCCCGGCTGGCGTCAAGCGGCCGCAGCCCCACCGGAGCCGGAGCCGACGGGCCGGAGCCCGGCTGGCGTCAAGCGGCCGCAGCCCCACCGGAGCCGACGGGCCGGAGCCCGGCTGGCGTCAAGCGGCCGCAGCCCCACCGGAGCCGACGGGCCGGAGCCCGGCTGGCTACAATCGTCCAGAGCTCCCACGTAAAGTTACAGCAGTTTGGTCAGCCTGCAACAGCTGCAAGATCCAACCTGTCGATTTTAAGATATTTAAGTTATTGTCGGAACTTCTGTATCACCCAGGCTGCAACTCCGTGGTGGCAGGCACCTACTTCCCCCTCCAACGTACAGGAGCAGAGTCAATGCTCTTCGCTAAACTCCCTTCCGGCTCGCCTGGGCTGGCAGCGAGGTTGCCGGGTACCCGGCCATGTCCCAGCCCATGTCCCAGCCTCGCTGCAGCCTGACCCCCTGCCCACGGAGATCACCAGCTTTATCTGCCAGAGCGATGGATTTGAGCTGCCAATGAAAAGCACAGCCTAACCCCCCACGACGTGCCACATGTGCGAGTAACCAGGTCCGGTGCTACCCAGAAGCAGGCCATGAGTCACGCTGCAAACTGGTCGAGGAGCCGAACGAGCTGGGCAGTGGCAACCCGGGCTTGGCAGCGGAGAAGGGACTCAGAAGTTGAACATCAGGGGCTGGGATTTCGCTGGAGTTTGCCAGGACGTAGGCACCCCCCGGCCGAGACTGGGGTCCCCCCGTCATGACCCGCACCGCAAAGCCCTTCTCCTCTATGGCTGGGATCCACACTGCACCATGCATTTTACAGAGCCCCCCTTGTTTGGTACTGGGGTCCCCGCACAGACACCCCCGGCAGAGACTGGGCCCCCCCATTGTGCCAGGCGCTGCACAGACCCGGGGAGAGACCATCCCTGACCCAAAGATCTGCCAGTCTCAGGAGAAACGGAAGGGCTGTATCCCACCCTTCAGCGTGTCAGGGACACGTTCTGGCAGGACGAGTGAGACGCCTGGGGCCTTCCACTGTCATAAATAAGACTAATTCATGCTTGAGGCCGTTAGCGGGGAGGGCGGGGGCTGTGCAGAGTCTGGTATAAAGGGGCCCTGATCTCAGTTGGGCAGCGGGGTATCAGAGCGACAACGGGGCTGGGCACGGGCTCAGCACAGTGGGGGGTCGGCCCATTCTCAGTCGCCCCGTGACACAAATCAGTCATAAAGCCGTAACCCCGCAAATGCCACCACGTACACTGGCTGAGCGACCGGGCAGCGACAAGTGTCCCTTGCAGGCTGAAACAGACAGCGGGCAGTACGGTGAAATCCACCCCCAGGGCGGCCCTGAGACCTGGGCTGGGGAAGTGACTCAGCAGAGAAGCCGGGGCGAGAACCCAGGCATCCTGCAGCCCAGCCCAGAGCCAACGTTTCTAACAAGTTTCACTTTCTGCTCCCTGCCTCTCCCCACGGCAGAGCCGGTTCGCAGCCACACCGGACCCAAAGTTGCTATTTGCAGAGGAAACTTACAAAAGAATTTGAATGTTCTGCTTTCAAACTCACAGATTTCAGGGGGTGGGGGTGCGAAGGAACACGTCTCCCGCCCTGCCGCAGCCAAGCCCAGAACACCAATGCCGGGAAGGGGCGTGGGGCTCTCGCTGAGCACTGGGGTGGCAGACAGGTCCGAGGCAACGGACGGGTGGGCTCGGGGTAAACACGAGTTAAAACGTTTTGCGATCTGAGCCGGTTCTGGCCTGATTTTCACCAGGGCGGCCTGAGATCACCACTGGGAATCAAGCCCTCTGCGTTGCAAGCAAAAATGGAGGCGCTTCCGAATGGCGGCTGGGCTGTGGGGGTTCCCCTGCGAATGACAAAGCAGCAGGCCCCAGCCCCGAGCCGTCTGACACTGCACCGGTGGCCGTTCGCACATACAGTCATAAGAGGCTTGCGGACTCAGGCCTGATTGCCTACCTCCAACGCGGTCCAGCCGATCCCACACCACTCCCTCTACGATACTTTCACACAGTGACAGATTTTGAACCCTGCCTCGGGACCCCCCCGGCTGTGTTTGCCACCACACCTCGTAGGAACTTCTTCACATTCACAATTAAAAAAGACCTGGTCTTGGCGAGAGCAGGACGGGAGTCCGGCCCAGCGAAGTTCACTTCACGCACGAGGCTCCGGTCAGCATGGAGGCGACAAGAACAAACCCTAAGCTTTGGGCACAAATTGGAGCATCTTCTACCAAGCCAGCCTCCAAACCGCTGGTTCCTGGAGCGGAGAGAAAGGTGGCCACCCCGACCGCACTCTGAGGGTGCTGGACGGACGAGGAGCCCCCAAACGGCACAGTGTGATCCCGTGCAATAAAGCCACACCAGCGCCGGCTGAACACCACAGCGGAGAGACTGTTCAGCAGCCCTTCAGCCTCCAAAAACAAAATCCCTGCGGCCCGGCCAAAGCCACCAGAAGCCTGGTTTTCCCTGCTGCCCGCTGGGCTCCCGCGGCTCGTCCGCCCACCGCTGGCAAGGGGGCTCCGCCCTGCAAGGTGTAGCCAGCCAGCGCCAGCTCCACGAGTGCTGTTAATGCCAGGTGGCTACTCCCTAAGGCACATCCTCTTATCGATCACGGCTATTACAGCAGTTGTCAGAGCAAGCCTGCACTCGCCAAGATTGGGGGTCCCCCATCAAGTCAGATGATGGATCAACATCAGAGATTGGGAGTCCCCTCGTTTCTGCTGACAAACATCGGGGACCCTCGTCACACCAGGCATAGCACAGGCACCCCTCAACCTGGATTGGGGTCCCCTGGTGGGAGCCCGCTGCTCTGGGCGGGTCCTAACCCACCCAACTAGCGTAGCCAATTCATCACAAGTCTCGTGACACATGGTGGGTTTTCTCCCCAAAGCCCCAGCTCTGGGGGTCATTTGAGTATGGGCAGAAGGTCAGACTTCAAGCAATTTCCAGTCCTCACGAGTCCAGAGAAACCTGATCCGCAGCAGCACAAACCCTCAAGAGACCCCAGATTTGGGCAGGGGCAAAAGAGTTTGGGATTTTTACACAGATCTGGTTTTGGTACCTTTGGGGTAGACACTGGGCAAGCTGCAGTGTACACCCCTGCTGAGACAGACAACAAACAGCCCACCAGGAACACAGCTGCTGGCCCCCGCCTGTGCCTCTGCCTCTCAGAGACGGGATGTAACATTTCAATGACCTCCCTTTCAAACGCCCCTTAAGAGCGTGTGGCAAACATGGGCTGGAGTGGGGGGGGGGGTGCGAGTTGATGGCTCCTGCTTCGGGGGTTTTGCCAACTGCTTTCCTTTAGTGCTACCTAAGCTGTTATGAGTGGCTGGACCTCTCGCAGCCCAAAGAAACCACGACCCTGCCCATCTCAGGCACTCGGGACATTGTGCCAACACTCAGATCCCTTCTCCACAGGCATTAAAACCTCCGGGGCTAAGCTAGCAGACAGAGGGTCACGCTAACAATGAATGGGTCTGGCCCAGCCCAGGGTGTTAATCCAGGATCCCCGCTCCCAGGTATAGTAACCTCTAGGCCCTCCCGCACCCGTGACCCAGCACCATCAGCGCTTTGGTTGACCAACTGGTTCCTCTTTGGACACCGTATCTCCACGACGCAGCGTCAAAACGTAACTTGACATCAAAACGAAACGGATGCAGCCAGCTAGGGGCTGACCGGCAGGTTTTTGCCAAATAAGAGATCAGTCTCCATAAAACCGGGCTTCCACAGCCAATTCAGGTCCTGTCCCCTTCGAAAACCACCCCGCCTGTAACCATTTCCTCCCGGCGCAGCTTCAGGCCAGTTCCCTAAAAGCCAATTCAAAATATTTAAGCTTAACGGTCGCATGGGAGTGAACATCTCTTCATACTCACAGCTCAGAAGAACAGCTTCTTACATGATCTTCTGCCAATCGCATCAATGCTCAACGTTGATCCATAGTCACTAACGAAAGCTGCTCAGAACGACACAGTCTCAGCCCCACAGCGCTAACAATGCACAGCAACAGCTATGCAAATCATTCCCACCCTGATCTGGGCCCTTGGTACAGACTAGACGTTAATACCACCTCGATTCCACACACGCCTGGATTCACCAGACCCCGAGTAACCCAAACTCCCAGGTAATCCAGGTGGCTCGTGCTAGTTGCGAGCGTAACTCCTATTGCACTCTCAGAGTAAGTATCTCCCCAGAGACGGCTGCTTTTCTGTCTCCATTGGTGATCCCGGTTCCTGTATGCCCCATTCCGATGCCATGCAAGGAGCGACAGTTCATGTCCTATGAGTTTCACACTCAAACAATCCCCTCCTGCAAAATTCCCGCGATTTAGTCGGGTAAACAGAGCGATCCTGTCAGGACCGGCACAGGAGGTGTCCCCGCAGTACACATAAGCGTAGGAAAAACCAGTGGAAGAGGAAGCCTGAAGCCAGGAGCTCGGCGTGAACAATTTATGCCCGAGGGAAAACGTCATGAAGGTGACCCCAGCGGACAGGGCTCAGGTGAGGGTCTGCACTGGGATTACCAGAGGGGCTGGTGGGAGTGCGAGGGGACGACACGGCTGGGACGCTGCAGGAGTTGGCATGAGATGGACAATGTCTGGTGCTTGGGACTTGACGCTGCCCAGCAATAATGCCTTAGCGTGAGCGTGCCATGACTCGCTGGGCTGGCTTGAGTGGGGAGGTGAGGCGTTTGCATGAGCATGCAGGCCACGGCACTTTGGGGCCCCGGTGTGGGTGGGGTGAGCATGGGCACAGCCGGGGTGGCACGGCGGTGTTACGGGGTTAATGTGAGCCCGCAATACTGGGGAGACTGGCGTGAGTCTGCAGCACCTCGAGGCTGGAGCTGGTGTGAGCGCGAGTTTGGGCAGAGGCATGCTAGGGGGCTGGCCTGAGCAGGACTGGGGCAGTAACTCGGCGCCGTGGCGGGCGTATCCAAAAGACCAAAGGGGTGACATAAGCACAGCCTAGGCAGCCCCTGGGCACCCAGCGGTTGAGTGTGGGCGGGAAAGGGGTCAGCATGAGAAGAAAGGGGCTGACCTGGGCGTGTGGTTGGCTTGAGTGGAGCCAGGACAATACCATGATGGCAAGGGAGCTGGCAACGAGCAGGGGCTGGGGTGGCATCACAGGACTTGGTGTGAAAGGGAATTGGGCAGCAACTTGGTGCCCAGGAGGGACAGGAGGGGTTGGCGTGAGCCACGCCGTGCAGCATTACAGTACTGGGGGAGCTGGCACAGGTGGGGGGCACCATAATGCCAAGGAAACAAAGTTGCCATCAGTAGAGTTGGTGTGAGTGGAAACAGAACAGCATCACAATTCTGTGCGGGGGGGCTGGCGTGAGCAGTAATGGGGCAGCACTGCGGGGAGGAACTGGTGCTAGTGGGATGGCTCTGGGGGAGCGGGCCTGAGTGGCTCTGGAGTGAAGGGGCTGGTGTGAGTGGGGGGCAAGACAGAGCTGGGAGTTGTCACAAGAGGGACCCAGAGGAACACCAGGTTGGCATGAGGGGTGCCAAGGGGAAGTGTTGGCATGAAAGGGGGCTGGGCCACATGGGGTGGTTGGTGTGAGTGGTACTAGAATGGTGCTGCTCACATCAACACCTCCGAGGGGGCTTGGCATGAGCCGGGCTGGGGGCGTCAGCACTAAGGACTTGGTGGTAGGTGGCCAGGTTGGCGTGAGCTTAGTCAGGGGTTGGCATGGGCTAGGCCGAGGGGATCTGAACTAGAGGGCTGGCGTGAGCTGGACTGCGGGGATTAACGTGAGCCGGGTGGGTCGGCACCGAGGAGATTGGCGTGTAGTAGGCAAGGGGAGTCGACACGGGGGGGGGGGGTTGGCGCAGGCCAGGCCGGGTGGCACTGAGGGGGTGGGCGCGAGTCGGGCTGGGCCGGGGCAGCACTGAGGGGGTGGGCGCGGGTCAGGCCAGGCGGCACTGAGGGGGTTGGCGGGGGCCGGGTGGCACTGAGCGGGTTGGCGCGAGTCGGGCTGGGCCAGGGGGGCACTGAGGGGGTTGGCGCGAGCCGGGCCGGGCGGGGCATTGAGGGTGTTGGCACGAGTCGGGCCGGCCGGTACTGAGGCGGTTGGCGCGAGTCGGGCCGGGGGGCACTGAGGGGGTTGGCGCGAGTCGGGCCGGGCCAGGGGGCACTGAGGGGATTGGCGCGAGTTGAGTGGCACTGAGGGGATTGGCGCGAGTCGGGCCGGGAGGGCACTGAGGGGCTTGGCGCGAGTCGGGCCGGGCCGGCACTGAGGGGGTTGGCGCGAGTCGGGCCAGGCCGGGGGGGCAGTGAGGGAGTTGGCGTGAGTCGGGCCAGGCCGGGGGGGCACTGAGGGGGTTGGCGCGAGTCGGGCCGGCCGGCACTGAGGGGGTTGGCGCGAGTCGGGCTGGGCCAGGGGGGCACTGAGGGGGTTGGCGCGAGCCGGGCCGGGCGGGGCATTGAGGGTGTTGGCACGAGTCGGGCCGGCCGGTACTGAGGCGGTTGGCGCGAGTCGGGCCGGGGGGCACTGAGGGGGTTGGCGCGAGTCGGGCCGGGCCAGGGGGCACTGAGGGGATTGGCGCGAGTCGGGCCGAGGGGCACTGAGGGGATTGGCGCGAGTTGAGTGGCACTGAGGGGATTGGCGCGAGTCGGGCCGGGAGGGCACTGAGGGGCTTGGCGCGAGTCGGGCCGGGCCGGCACTGAGGGGGTTGGCGCGAGTCGGGCCAGGCCGGGGGGGCAGTGAGGGAGTTGGCATGAGTCGGGCCAGGCCGGGGGGGCACTGAGGGGGTTGGCGCGAGTCGGGCCGGCCGGCACTGAGGGGGTTGGCGCGAGTCGGGCCAGGCCGGGCCGGACAGCACTGAGGGGGTTGGCACGAGTCGGGTGGCACTGAGGGGGTTGGCGCGAGTCGGGCCAGGCAGGGCCGGACGGCACTGACGAGGTTGGCGCGAGTCGGGCCGGATGGCACTGAGGGGGTTGGCGCGAGTTGGGCTGGACGGCACTGAGGGGGTTGGCGCGAGTCGGGCCGGGCCGGGGTGGCACTGAGGGGGTTGGCGCGAGTCGGGCCAGGGAGCACTGAGGGGGTTGGCGCGAGTTGGGCCGGACGGCACTGAGGGGGTTGGCGCGAGTCGGGCCGGGCCGGACGGCACTGAGGGGGTTGGCGCGAGTCGGGCCGGGCCGGCACTGAGGGGGTTGGCGCGAGTCGGGCCGGGCCGGGGCGGCACTGAGGGGGTTGGCGCGAGTCGGGCCGGGCCGGGGCGGCACTGAGGGGGTTGGCGCGAGTCGGGCCGGGCCGGGGCGGCACTGAGGGGGTTGGCGCGAGTCGGGCCGGGCCGGGGCGGCACTGAGGGGGTTGGCGCGAGTCGGGCCGGGCCGGGGCGGCACTGAGGGGGTTGGCGCGAGTCGGGCCGGGCGGCACTGAGGGGGTTGGCGCGAGTCGGGCCGGGCCGGGGGGCACTGAGGGGGTTGGCGCGAGTCGGGCCGGGCCGGGGGGCACTGAGGGGGTTGGCGCGAGTCGGGCCTGGGGGGTGTTGTCTGGCGGGAGCCTGGCAGGTCGGGGGGTGGGGGGGGGAGTTGGCGCGAGCCGGCCCGTAGGCGGGGGGGGGTCAGCTCTGGGTGAGGGGTTGGCGCGAGTCGGGCCGGGCCAGGGGGCACTGAGGGGGTTGGCGCGAGTCGGGCCGGGCCAGGGGGCACTGAGGGGGTTGGCGCGAGTCGGGCCGGGCCGGGGGGCACTGAGGGGGTTGGCGCGAGTCGGGCCGGGCCGGGGGGCACTGAGGGGGTTGGCGCGAGTCGGGCCGGGCCGGGGGGCACTGAGGGGGTTGGCGCGAGTCGGGCCGGGCCGGGGGGCACTGAGGGGGTTGGCGCGAGTCGGGCCGGGCCGGGGGGCACTGAGGGGGTTGGCGCGAGTCGGGCCGGGGGGCACTGAGGGGGTTGGCGCGAGTCGGGCCGGACCGGGGGGCACTGAGGGGCTTGGCGCGAGTCGGGCCGGACCGGGCGGCACTGAGGGGCTTGGCGCGAGTCGGGCCGGACCGGGCGGCACTGAGGGGCTTGGCGCGAGTCGGGCCGGACCGGGCGGCACTGAGGGGCTTGGCGCGAGTCGGGCCGGACCGGGCGGCACTGAGGGGCTTGGCGCGAGTCGGGCCGGACCGGGCGGCACTGAGGGGCTTGGCGCGAGTCGGGCCGGACCGGGCGGCACTGAGGGGCTTGGCGCGAGTCGGGCCGGACCGGGCGGCACTGAGGGGCTTGGCGCGAGTCGGGCCGGACCGGGCGGCACTGAGGGGCTTGGCGCGAGTCGGGCCGGACCGGGCGGCACTGAGGGGCTTGGCGCGAGTCGGGCCGGACCGGGCGGCACTGAGGGGCTTGGCGCGAGTCGGGCCGGACCGGGCGGCACTGAGGGGCTTGGCGCGAGTCGGGCCGGACCGGGCGGCACTGAGGGGGTTGGCGCGAGTCGGGCCGGACCGGGCGGCACTGAGGGGGTTGGCGCGAGTCGGGCCGGACCGGGCGGCACTGAGGGGGTTGGCGCGAGTCGGGCCGGACCGGGCGGCACTGAGGGGGTTGGCGCGAGTCGGGCCGGACCGGGCGGCACTGAGGGGGTTGGCGCGAGTCGGGCCGGACCGGGCGGCACTGAGGGGGTTGGCGCGAGTCGGGCCGGACCGGGCGGCACTGAGGGGGTTGGCGCGAGTCGGGCCGGACCGGGCGGCACTGAGGGGGTTGGCGCGAGTCGGGCCGGGCCAGGGGGCACTGAGGGGGTTGGCGCGAGTCGGGCCGGGCCAGGGGGCACTGAGGGGGTTGGCGCGAGTCGGGCCGGGCCAGGGGGCACTGAGGGGGTTGGCGCGAGTCGGGCCGGACCGGGCGGCACTGAGGGGGTTGGCGCGAGTCGGGCCGGACCGGGCGGCACTGAGGGGGTTGGCGCGAGTCGGGCCGGACCGGGCGGCACTGAGGGGGTTGGCGCGAGTCGGGCCGGACCGGGCGGCACTGAGGGGGTTGGCGCGAGTCGGGCCGGACCGGGCGGCACTGAGGGGGTTGGCGCGAGTCGGGCCGGGCGGCACTGAGGGGGTTGGCGCGAGTCGGGCCGGGCGGCACTGAGGGGGTTGGCGCGAGTCGGGCCGGGCGGCACTGAGGGGGTTGGCGCGAGTCGGGCCGGACCGGGCGGCACTGAGGGGGTTGGCGCGAGTCGGGCCGGACCGGGCGGCACTGAGGGGGTTGGCGCGAGTCGGGCCGGACCGGGCGGCACTGAGGGGGTTGGCGCGAGTCGGGCCGGACCGGGCGGCACTGAGGGGGTTGGCGCGAGTCGGGCCGGACCGGGCGGCACTGAGGGGGTTGGCGCGAGTCGGGCCGGGCGGCACTGAGGGGGTTGGCGCGAGTCGGGCCGGGCGGCACTGAGGGGGTTGGCGCGAGTCGGGCCGGGCGGCACTGAGGGGGTTGGCGCGAGTCGGGCCGGACCGGGCGGCACTGAGGGGGTTGGCGCGAGTCGGGCCGGACCGGGCGGCACTGAGGGGGTTGGCGCGAGTCGGGCCGGACCGGGCGGCACTGAGGGGGTTGGCGCGAGTCGGGCCGGACCGGGCGGCACTGAGGGGGTTGGCGCGAGTCGGGCCGGGCGGCACTGAGGGGGTTGGCGCGAGTCGGGCCGGGCGGCACTGAGGGGGTTGGCGCGAGTCGGGCCGGGCGGCACTGAGGGGGTTGGCGCGAGTCGGGCCGGACCGGGCGGCACTGAGGGGGTTGGCGCGAGTCGGGCCGGACCGGGCGGCACTGAGGGGGTTGGCGCGAGTCGGGCCGGACCGGGCGGCACTGAGGGGGTTGGCGCGAGTCGGGCCGGACCGGGCGGCACTGAGGGGGTTGGCGCGAGTCGGGCCGGACCGGGCGGCACTGAGGGGGTTGGCGCGAGTCGGGCCGGACCGGGCGGCACTGAGGGGGTTGGCGCGAGTCGGGCCTGGGGGGTGTTGTCTGGCGGGAGCCTGGCAGGTCGGGGGTGGGGGTGGGGGGGGGGGAGTTGGCGCGAGCCGGCCCGTAGGCGGGGGGGGGTCAGCTCTGGGTGAGGGGTTGGCGCGAGCCGGGCCGTTGGCACTGGGGGGACTAGGTTAGCGCGAGGGGGTCAGGTTGGCGCGAACTGCTCTTTGACCTCCCTCCCCCCAGCCCCCAGGTGAGGGGCGGCCCCGCCCCGGGCAGAGGGGGCCGCTGTGACGCACTCGGGACCCCCCGGGCGCGCGCGAAGGGGAGGGGGAGGAGGGGCCACCGCGAGCGGGAAGGAACCAACAGCCGCAGCCCCCCGCGCGCGCGCTCCCCCTCCTCTCCTGGCGCGGGGCCCGCGGGATGGGCCCGTCCCACTCCCCCCCGCGGAAGGGGGGCGAATGGTCCCGTCTCCGCCTCTCCCCTCCCGCCCCCGGCCACTCACAATCTCTCCTCGTCTCCGCTCGGCGCCGCCGCCATTTTCTTCGCAGCGAAGAACCCGCGGGGAATGAGGGGGGGCGGGGGGGGAATAGACCGAGCCGGAGAGGAAACCCGGAGCGACGGGACCCGCCCCTCCACTGCCATTGGACGACAATGCTGTCGCTCACAGCGCCGCCGCTCGCTCATTGGCCTGTGCCGTTGGACCCGACGGGCGGGGCCGGCGCGCTCCCGGCGGCCGTTGGAATTGGCGCGAAGCGCTGTCAGTTACAACGTTCTAAAGAGGGCGGGGCTGAGGAAGCGCGCGCGGATCCTGATTGGGCCCCGGCTGCCCCTCTTCTCGCCCATTGGTCCAGGGGCCCATCGGTCACTTTCCAAAGGGGCGGGGAGCGGCCTCAGACTACGGAGGTTTGAAATTTAACGGTTTTAACGGTTTTTCCCTTTAACCGTCACCACAACCCCCTCCTTCCAGCGGCTTTTCGCGGCGCAGGCGGGGCCACTGCCTCACCCACAGCACCTCCCTGCCGCTCCTCCTCAGTCACCAACTCCTGTGTGGCTATTGCCACACCCACTCCGTGGCCACCCAGTCAGAGAAGGCTGCCCTGGGCCCCCCAACATGGCCGCCCTGGGCCCCTAACATCGCCCCCCCAGTCACACCAAGGCTGCCCTGGCTTCCCCCAACATGGCTGTCCCATCATGTCCAGGCCACCGCAGCATGCTCAGGCAGTCCTGGCTCCCCCCAACATGGCCACCAAGGCTACCCCGGGCCCTCCAAAGTGGCCGCCCCGTCACGCCAAGGCCACCCTGGGTCCCTCCAATAAGGTCACCCAGTCACACCAAGGCCACCCCAGCTCCCCCCAACATGGCTGCCGTGTCACACCAAGGCCACCCCGGCTCCCCCCAACATGGCTGCCCTGTTACGCCAGGGCCGCCCCAGGCTATCGAACATGGCCACCCCATCAGGGCAATGCAGTCCCCAGCCCCCCAACATAGCTGCAGTCATATCAAGGCTGCTCTCCCACAACCACCCCCCCAGCCAGAGCCACCCACTCAATCCACCACGTCCCCTCCTCCCCAGTACTCTGCAAGTTCCCCATGACTCTCGGGTCACACCCAGACCACCCCTGCACACCCTGCCCTGGCCTCACAGCCACGATAGCTCTGCCCCATCCCTTCCATCAGCCCTGGCTCAAGGCCTCATAGTCCTGCCAAGGCTGCCCCCCGCCCCCAACTGCCCCAACCTCAGAGGGTGGGCCTCGGACACCACTTTGTGCCACCTGTGGTTATGGGGGGCTGAGGCCATCCTGCCAATGCAGGAGAAACCCAGCCCCCCAGCTGTGGCACCCGCTGATTGGACTATCAGGGATGCCAACACCTGTACAGACACCTCAACGTGCCACCTTGTCTAGCTCAGAGACGCCAACCTCCAGGAGGTGCCCGTCCTGGTCGGTAATAACCCAAGCCCACCAGCAGAGGGCTCCGCTGTCCCAATCGGAACATGGGCCCTAAGCGGGTATATGGGCCATGCTTGGCTAAGGCGTGAGGAGTTGGGGCAAAGGGGGAGAATGACAGGGGGGACTGGGAGCCAGGACTCCTGGGCTCTGTCCCTGGCTCCGGGACGGGAGTGGGGGCAACCATCCGTGTCCTCAGACAGTGCAGCTGCCCCAGATGCCTTTAGCCCCACACCCCAATGTATCCCCCAACCAACACCCCCCAGAGAGGAAAGGCCCCGTGTCCCATTGCCTGTCCCCCTCAGCCGGCCAGCCCCCGTCCCTGTCCCAGGTGGATGGGGGGGGGGCTGCCCACTCTCCCCCCCCCCCCCCGGAAGCGCTTGGCAAGATGAGCTGAGCTTTAATTGGCCTCACAACAGCTGTTGCGAGCTAATCCCCCCCGACTTTAATTTCTGCCTGTGCTCTCTGTCCCCACGGCAGGGGGAACACAGGGATTATAACCCCCCCTCACTCACATCTCCCCATCCTGGTGCCTGGGTGTCAGGGCCTGGCCGGGGTGGCCAGCTTCAGGATTGGCCCAGGGGCCCGTAAGGCGGGGCTGCCTGGATTTACACCCCCCTCAGTTTGGAGGGGGATGCATCCTGCCCTGATTTCGTTGGATCCCTGCCCAGCCCCTCTCCCCCCCCCCCCGGGCTGACGAAAGCTGCTAAAAGTGGCATCCTACCCCTTCATCCAGAGCCTGGGAATGTGGGGCATGGGGTCACCATGCCATGGGGGATGGTGCAGCAGGGACGGAAGGGTGGTGACCCCAAATAGACTCAGTCCCAACTCCCTGACCTACAGCCCCCTACAAGCCCAGCCCAACCCTGCCCCCACCAGCTCTGCCAGTGCCCCTCACTCCCGACCTGCAGCCCCCTGCTAGCCCAGCCCTGCTCCCACCAGCTCTGCCGATGCCCCTCACTCCTGACCCACAGCCCCCTGCTAGCCCAACCCTGCCGATTCCCCTCACTCCCGACCCGCAGCCCCTGCTAGCCCAGCTCTGCCCCCCCACAGCTCTGCCAGTGCCCCTCACTCCCAACCTGCAGCCCCTGCTAGCTTGGCGCTGGGCTCCCCCAGCTCTGGGTAGGCTGGGGCTCGTGGCAGGGAGCTCAGCCCACTCTGTGCCCCACGCACTGCCGCTAATCCCTATCAGCAGAAACTCCCGATTTAGCCCTAATCCCGGCTCCTTGAGGTGATCCCCCCCAGCTTCTATGGGGATTTGGCCCATGGCTCTCCTGTGGGGCAGCAGGGCCTGGGCACGTTGTCAGAGGGGGAAGGGGTGTAAGTGCTGATTGCAGCTCCAAATTACCCCCCTGCAAAGGCTCCTGGGAGATGTAGTCCCATCCCACCCCCCACTTCTGTGGCACCAGGATTCGTGGTGTCGTGGTGCCATCTAGTGGCACGTTGCCAGCTGTGCAGAGCCCAGAACAGCAGAAAAGGTGTGAGGGGGGCACGGGCTTGGTGGCACATTAATCACAGGTTGGATGGCGAGGAGGGACTGATCGCGGGGCGGGGCGGGCAGACAGCAATGTGGGGCAGATCGGATTGTGGGGCGGGAAGGTGGCAGTGTGGGGAGGGACGGATCATGGATGGGACGGATCGTGGGGCGGGCCGGCAGTTCAGGCAGGGCAGATCGCGGGGCGGGCGGGCGGGCAGACGGCAGTGTGGGGTGGGCCGGATCGCTGGGCGGGCGGGCAGACGGCAGTGTGGGGCGGGGTGGATCGCGGGGCGGGCGGGCAGATGGCAGTGTGGGGCGGAGCAGGCAAGCAGATGGCAGTTTGGGGCGGGGCGGATCATGGAGCGGACGGGCAGATGGCAGGGTGGGGCGGAGCGGATTGTGGGACGGGTGGGCAGATGGCAGTGTGGGGCAGGGCAGATCGTGGGGTGGGTTGGTGGCAATGCGGGGCAGATTGTGGGGCGGGCGGGAGACGGCAGTGTGGGGCAGATCGTGGGGGGGGCGGGCGGGCAGATGGCAGTGTGGGGCAGGGCGGATCGCAGGGCGGGCGGGCAGATGGCAGTGTGGGGCGGATTGCGGAGCGGACAGACGGCAGTGCAGGACCAGGCGGATTGTTGGACGGGTTGGCAGACAGCAGTGTGGGGCGGGGTGGATCATGGGGTGGGCGGGCAGACGGCAGTGCGGGGCGGGGTGGATCATGGGGCGGGCGGGCAGACGGCAGTGTGTGCGGGGCGAGCGGGCAGACGGCAGTGCGGGGCAGGGTGGATCATGGGGCGGGCGGGCAGACGGCAGTGCGGGACGGGGCGGATTGCGGGACTGGTGGGCAGACAGCAGTGTGGGGCGGGGCGGATCGCGGGGTGGGCGGGCAGACGTCAGTTTGAGGCGGGGCGGGCGGGCAGACGGCAGTGTGGGGCGGGGCGGATCGCAGGGTGGGCGGGCAGACGGCAGTTTGAGGCGGGGCGGATCGCGGGGCGGGCGGGCAGATGGCAGTGTGGGGCGGATTGCGGGGCGGACAGACAGCAGTGCGGGGCGGGGTGGATCATGGGGCGGGCGGGCAGACGGCAGTGCAGGGCGGATCGCGGGGCGGGCGGGCAGACGGTAGTGTGGGCGGGGCGGATCACGGGGCGGGCCGGCAGACAGCAATGTGGGTGGGGCGGGTGGGCAGATGGCAGTGCGGGGCGGGGAGGATCGCGGGACGGGCGGTCAGACGGCAGTGTGGGCTGGGCGGCCAGATGGCAGTGCGGGGCGGATCGCAGGGAGGGCGGGCAGACAGCAGTGCGGGGCAGGGTGGATCATGGGGCAGGCGGGGAGACGGCAGTGTGGGGCGGGGCGGATCGCAGGACAGGCGGGCAGACGGCAGTGTGGGGCGGGGCGGATCGCGGGGCGGGCGGGCAGACCGCAGTGTGGGTGGGGCGGCCAGATGGGAGTGCGGGGCGGATCGCGGGGCGGGCGGGGAGACGACAGTGTGGGCGGGGCGGATCGCAGGACAGGCGGGCAGACGGCAGTGTGGGGCGGGGCGGATCGCGGGACGGGCGGGCAGACCACAGTGTGGGGCGGGGCAGATCGTGGGGCGGGCGGGCAGACCGCAGTGTGGGGCGGGGCGGATCGCGGGGCGGGCGGACAGATGGCAGTGTGGGTCAGGTGGTGGGGCAGGGCCCATTGCACGGCGGGGCTGACTGTTCAGCACAGGGGGCTCCGGCACGTTGCAGAAGACCCCTGGGATGGGGCGAGCAGTTACCAGCCCCGAGGCGGGACGCGGGTGCACCAGGCTCGCCCGAGAATGTGAACAGCAGGAAACACTTGCCCACCCCGTGCACGGTCAGCCTGCGGAACTCCCCGCCACAAGACATTGTGCAGGTGTGGCTGGGCAGAAGGAATAGCGACCTGCCTGGGGAACAGGCCCAGTGCTGCCCATAGCCACAATGGCCAGGCACAGCCCGCTGCCCGGGGTGACCCCAGCCTCTGACAGCCAGGAGCTGGGGGGAGCTGGGTGTGTTCTGTTCGCTCCCCTGAGGCTCCAGCGCTGGGCGCAGTCGCAGGATGCCCGCGCTCGCTTTGCCAAGGGGCTGGCGGGTTGCTGTCGAGGATGAGGGACGGCCAGATGGCTCTGCGAAGGGGGACGTCCATCCCATTTATCGTCCGTCCCTGTGAGTTCATGCTGGGGACCTTGGGCAGCTAGGCCTCTCCACCCCCTACCGTGTCTCATAGCCTGGGACCCACAGAGCCATAGCCCTGGCAACAGGACCAGGCAGATACATGCCAGGGCCCGGCTAGCAGGGGCTGCGGGTCGGGAGTGAGGGGCACCGGCAGGGTGGGCTGGCAGGGGCTGTGGGTTGGGAGTGAGGGGCACCGGCAGAGCTGAGGGGATGGGGCTGCGGGTCGGGAGTGAGGGGCACCGGCAGGGTGGGCTGGCAGGGGCTGTGGGTCGGGAGTGAGGGGCACCGGCAGGGCTGGGAGGGCAGGGAGCTGCGGGTCGGGAGTGAGGGGCACCGGCAGAGCTGAGGGATGGGGCAGGGTTGGGGAGTGGAGGTTTGGGGGGTCCTGGAGGGTCTCCCATTAACCCTTTCTCCTCCAGGGCCCTGTTAGTAGGAGTTCGGCCCTGGTGGGTCTCTGACTCACCCCCCATGTTCCCTCCCCTGCAAAGCCAGGGCTTAATCGGGGCTTGGGCGTGATTAGTCTTTGGCAAAGCTGCTTGGCTCGGCGGCTAAGCCCGTCTTTGCAGCCCTTGGGCTGTGCTGGGCACAGCGCTGCCAGGGGATGAGCCGGGCTCAGCTGAGCTTTCCAGTTTTAGGGGCGATTAAGGAAGGAGCCAGTGTTAACTGGGGCAAAGACAGATCCCACTGCCCCTCCCCACGCAGCCCAGGGCACCCCCTGACTCCCTAGGGTATAAAAGACCCCTCTCTCAGCCCCTCCACCATTCGCCGCCGCCCGTCATGGCCCCCCCGCCCGTCTGAGTGCCCTGGGGCCCACTGGTGCCACAGTGACACAGGGCTGGGCAGCGCGTGGGCGCAGGGACGCTACCTCTCCGTCCGCAGCCACTGAGTTCCTTCCTTCCCGCCGGTGCCCCAGCTGCTAGCTGGTTGTGTGTCTGTCCATCCATCCGTCTATCTATCCCGAGACCACATCTCTCTATCTCTCTACCCCCAGATACCCTATCTATCTATCTATCTATCTATCTATCTATCTATCTAATCTATCCCCACGCACCCATCTATCTATCTATCTATCTATCTATCTATCTATCTATCTATCTATCCCCAGACATCCTCTCTATCTATCTATCTCTCTACCCTCAGACACCCCCTCTATCTATCTATCCCCATCCATCCCATCCATCTATCTATCCATCCCCATCCACTGTCTCTCTTTCCCTTAACACGCCTCCATACATCCTGTAGCCTCTCCATCCACCCACTGCCCCGCATCCATCCCCACAAACACGCCTTCCGTCACTGCTCCCTGCCCGTCTCGGCCACCCCTTCCCGCCAGCCATGCACAAGACCCGCGACTTGCGGGATGACCTCCCGGAGGATTTTTTCATCCCGGTGCCTCTGGACACAAACAATCTGACGGCGCTGAGCCCGTTCCTGGTGCCGCAGACACACCTGGGCAGCCCAGTCATCTTCATGGGCATGTCGGCCTTCATGTTCCTGCTCATTGTGCTGGGCGTGCCCATCAACGTCCTCACCGTCTTCTGCACTGCCAAGTACAAGAAGCTGCGCTCCCACCTCAACTACATCCTGGTCAACCTGGCCGTGGCCAACCTGCTGGTGATCTCCGTGGGCACCACCACGGCCTTCTATAGCTTCTCCCAGATGTACTTCGCCCTGGGCCCGATGGCCTGCAAGATCGAGGGGTTCGCCGCCACACTGGGGGGTGAGTGGGGCTGCGGTCGGGAGTAAGGGGCACCGGCAGAGCTGGGGGGGGGGCAGGGCTGGGCTAGCAGGAGGCTGCAGGTCAGGAGTGAGGGGCACCAGTAGGACTGGGGGCAGGGCCAGGCTGGCAGGGGGCTGTGGGTCGAAGGCAGGGGGTTGGGGGTGGATGGGATCCCTGCTGCCCCGCTGGTCTCAGCCTCTCCACCTCAGGCATGGTGAGTCTCTGGTCTCTGGCCGTCGTGGCCTTCGAGCGATTTCTGGTGATCTGCAAACCCCTGGGGAACTTCACGTTCCGCGGCACCCACGCCATCATCGGCTGCCTCCTCACCTGGGTCTTCGGCCTCGTGGCTTCTGCACCCCCCCTCTTTGGATGGAGCCGGTAGGGGTCAGCGGGGGGAGCCCAGGCTGGGCTGGCAGGGACTGCGGGTCGGGAGTGAGGGGCACCGGCAGAGCTGAGAGGAGTGTGGGGGGCAGGGCCGGGCTAGCAGGGTCTGTGGGTCGGGAGTGAGGGGCACCGTCAGGGCTGGGGGGCAGGGCTAGGCTAGCAGGGGGCTGTGGGTCAGGAGTGAGGGGTGCCGGCAGGGCTGGGCTAGCAGAGGCTGCGGGTCGGGAGTGAGGGGTGCCGGCGGGGCTGGGGGGCAGGGCTGGACTAGCAGGGGCTGCGGGTCGGAAGTGAGGGGCGCCGGCGGGGCTGGGGGGCAGGGCTGGGCTAGCAGGGGGCTGCGGGTCGGGAGTGAGGGGCGCCGGCAGGGCGGGGCTAGCAGGGGGTTGCGTGTCAGGAGTGAGGGGCGCTGGCGGGGCTGGGGGGCAGGACTGGGCTAGCAGGGGCTGTGGATCGGGAGTGAGGGGCACTGGCGGGGCAGGGCTGGGCTAGCAGGGGCTGTGGATCCGGAGTGAGGGGCACCGGCGGGGCTGGGCTGGGCTAGCAGGGGCTGCGGGTCGGGAGTGAGGGGCGCTGGGGGGCAGGGCTGGGCTAGCAGGGGCTGCGGGTCGGGAGTGAGGGGCACCGGCGGGGCTGGGGGGCAGGGCTGGGCTAGCAGGGGCTGCGGGTCGGGAGTGAGGGGCGCCGGCGGGGCAGGGCTGGGCTAGCAGGGGCTGTGGATCGGGAGTGAGGGGCACCGGCGGGGCTGGGCTGGGCTAGCAGGGGCTGCGGGTCGGGAGTGAGGGGCGCTGGGGGGCAGGGCTGGGCTAGCAGGGGCTGCGGGTCGGGAGTGAAGGGCGCCGGCGGGGCTGGGCTAGCAGGGGGCTGCGGGTCGGGAGTGAGGGGCACCGTCAGGGCTGGGGGGCAGGGCTAGGCTAGCAGGGGGCTGTGGGTCAGGAGTGAGGGGTGCCGGCAGGGCTGGGCTAGCAGAGGCTGCGGGTCGGGAGTGAGGGGTGCCGGCGGGGCTGGGGGGCAGGGCTGGGCTAGCAGGGGCTGCGGGTCGGAAGTGAGGGGCGCTGGCGGGGCTGGGGGGCAGGACTGGGCTAGCAGGGGCTGTGGATCGGGAGTGAGGGGCACTGGCGGGGCAGGGCTGGGCTAGCAGGGGCTGTGGATCGGGAGTGAGGGGCACCGGCGGGGCTGGGCTGGGCTAGCAGGGGCTGCGGGTCGGGAGTGAGGGGCGCTGGGGGGCAGGGCTGGGCTAGCAGGGGCTGCGGGTCGGGAGTGAGGGGCACCGGCGGGGCTGGGGGGCAGGGCTGGGCTAGCAGGGGCTGCGGGTCGGGAGTGAGGGGCGCCGGCGGGGCTGGGCTAGCAGGGGCTGCGGGTCGGGAGTGAGGGGCGCCGGCGGGGCTGGGCTAGCAGGGGCTGCGGGTCGGGAGTGAAGGGCGCCGGCGGGGCCGGGGGGCTGGGCTGGGCTAGCAGGGGCTGTGGGTCGGGAGTGAGGGGCGCCGGCGGGGCTGGGCTAGCAGGGGGCTGCGGGTCGGGAGTGTGGGGCGCCGGTGGGGCTGGGCTAGCAGGGGCTGTGGGTTGGGAGTGAGGGGCGCCGGCGGGGCTGGGCTAGCAGGGGGCTGCGGGTCGGGAGTGAGGGGCGCCGGCGGGGCTGGGCTAGCAGGGGCTGCGGGTCGGGAGTGAAGGGCGCCGGCGGGGCTGGGGGGCTGGGCTGGGCTAGCAGGGGCTGTGGGTCGGGAGTGAGGGGCGCCGGCGGGGCTGGGCTAGCAGGGGTCTGCATCCCCCCCAGGTACATCCCCGAGGGGCTCCAGTGCTCGTGCGGCCCCGACTGGTACACGACCAGCAACAAGTGGAACAACGAGTCCTACGTGATCTTCCTCTTCTGCTTCTGCTTCGGGGTCCCCCTCAGCGTCATCGTCTTCTCCTACGGCCGCCTGCTGCTGACGCTGCGCGCTGTGAGTGCCCCTGCACGGGCCCCCCGACTCCCCTCCCGCTGCCCCGGGCCCCCCATCCCCTCCCGCTGCCCTGGGACCCCCCCCAACTCCCCTCCCGCTGCCCCGGGCCCCCCATCCCCTCCCGCTGCCCTGGGACCCCCCCAACTCCCCTCCCGCTGCCCCGGGCCCCCCATCCCCTCCCGCTGCCATGGTCCGCCCGACTCCCTTTCTGCCAGCACAGGGCCCCCCTGAGTCCCTGACTTCCCTCCTGCTGCCTCATCCCCTCCTGCTGTCCTGGGGCCCCCAACATCCCTCCTGCTGGCACAGGGCTCCCTGAGTCCCCTCCTGCCGCCACGGGCCCCCCCCGACTGCCCTCTTGCCACAGGGCCCCCCAACTCCTGCCAGCACAGATACTCCTCGACTGCCCCCGCCACTAGTCACATCCCGCTGCCATGAGCACCCCACTGCCAATGGGGAACCCCAACTCCCTCCTGCCACCAAGGGGACACCTGACTCCTGCCAGCCCAGAGACCCTTTCTGCACCCCACTGGCGTAGGGTCCCCCCTCCATCCCTGCCCACCCACCAGTACCTGTCCCTCTGTCTCTGCAGGGACCCCCGGCATAGGGACACCCTCACCCCCTTCCTCCCACCAGTATGGGGACCCCCCAACCTCCCCACCATGGGGACCGCCCTGGCCCCTTCCCTTCCACGGGGACCCTCCACATTGCCCTGCAGCCACGGGGAACCTGCGGGGGGTCACAGTGCTGGGAAAGCCATTGGGCGCCCCTGGGGCAGGCAGCGCGTGGGGCAGTGGCTCCCCAGCTGGGGGCTATGGGGAGGACCAAACTGGTGTGACACGGACAGGGACAGGGCGACTTTGGGGGGAGTCGGCTTTATTGGAGCTTTATACAGTGGGGGGGGACACACAGAGCCGGGACACGCCCCTTCCCCCCCCTCGGACTCCCTTCCATATGGGCTTGGGTGGGTACCACCAGTATTCTGAACCTCTGCCCCCCCGAGCTGTCCCCAAGGTGTCAAAAGATAAGGGGGGTCCCCCCAATATGGCGTTCCCCCGCATGGCACAGAATGATTTGCCTCCCTGGCCACCCCAAAACTGTGTGGGTTTGTGTGAGTCCCACCAATATGGCCACCTTGCACCATCCGCATGCCGGTGTGGTGAGGGCGGGTGCCACCTGCACGGGCACCCCCTGGCTGTGTTCCCACAGGGATTAGGGTGGGTCCTACCAATATGTACAGCCCGTGAGTTCCATGCCGCCCAGTGGACTGTAAGGTGGGTGCCACAAAAATGGCTGCCCTGCCCCGTCTGTGTCCCGTGTAGGTTAGAGAGGATCCCGACAATACGGCTGCCACATGTGGATTAGGGTAGGTCCTACTGATATGGCCACCCAACATGACTGAGGGTGGGTCCCTGTGCTGTGGCTAGAGTGGGTCCTACTGCAGTGGCCGGCCATCTCCCACGCCGATTCGGGTGGGGCACAGCTGTGCCCCACGGATGAGTGCAGGCCCCAGGCAGTGGCTGCTGTGCCCCACGGAGGAGGGCGCGCCCCACCCAATCCCCTCTGCCCCCGCAGGTGGCCAAGCAGCAGGAGCAGTCGGCCACGACGCAGAAGGCCGAGCGGGAGGTGACCAAGATGGTGGTGGTGATGGTGGCCGGGTTCCTGGTGTGCTGGCTGCCCTACGCCTCCTTCGCGCTGTGGGTCGTGACGCACCGTGGGGAGCCCTTTGACGTGCGCCTGGCCTCCGTGCCCTCCGTCTTCTCCAAGGCCTCCACCGTCTACAACCCCGTCATCTACGTCTTCATGAACAAGCAGGTCGGCGCCGGGCCGGGATGGGGCCGGGCCGGGATGGGGTGTGGGGAGCAGGCTGAAGGGCAATGAGGGGCAGAGGGGGCTGGGATCAGGGACGCGCCAGGAAGTGAGCTGGCAGAAAAGAGAGGGGTGGAGTTAGTTGGGGCTCTGCCCCCTGCCCGAGCTGTGGGGCGCCCCCCACGCTCACCCCCCTCTCTTGCAGTTCCGCTCCTGCATGCTGAAGCTGGTGTTCTGCGGCCGCAGCCCCTTCGGGGAGGACGACGACGTCTCGGGGTCCTCGCAGGCCACCCAGGTCTCCTCCGTCTCCTCCAGCCAGGTGTCCCCGGCGTAGCCCTGGACACCCCAGCATGCCCTGCTCGGGTGGGGGGGGGTGTCTGAGATATCCCAGCATGCCCTGCTCTGGGAGGGGGGTGTCTGAGATATCCCAGCATGCACTGCTCGGGGGGGGGGGGTGTCTGAGATATCCCAGAATGCTCTGCTCTGGGAGGGCCTTGGTATATCACAGCATGCTCTGCTCTGGGGGGACCTGAGATATCCCAGCATGCTCTGTTCGGGGGCGGGGGGGTGTTTGAGATATTCTAGCATGCCCTGCTCTGGTTGGGGGGTGTCTGAGATATCCCAGCATGCTCTGCTCTGGGGGGCCCCGAGATATCCCAGCATGCTCTGTTCGGGGGCGGGGGGGGTGTCTGAGATATCCCAGCATGCCCTGCTCTGGGGGGCCCCGAGATATCCCAGCAGGCCCTGCTCTGGGGGGGTGTGTCTGAGATATCCCAGCATGCCCTGCTCTGGGGGGCCCCGAGATATCCCAGCATGCCCTGCTCGGGAGGGGTGTCTGAGATATCCCAGCATGCCCTGCTCTGGGAGGGGGGTGTCTGAGATATTCCAGCATGCCCTGCTCTGGGGGGGGCAGGGGGTTTCTGAGATATCCCAGCATGCCCTGCTCGGGGGGGGGTGTCTGAGATATCCCAGCATGCCCTGCTCGGGGGGGGTGTCTGAGATATCCCAGCATGCCCTGCTCTGGGAGGGGGGTGTCTGAGATATTCCAGCATGCCCTGCTCTGGGGGGAGCGGGGGGTGTCTGAGATATCCCAGCATGCCCTGCTCGGGGGGGACGAGACGAGATATCCCAGCATGCCCTGTGGGACCCCAGGCGCGCTGGGCTCGGCCGGGGCAGGGGCTATAAGCTGGGTGGGTGGGGCTCTGGGCCACTCGCAGCCCCCCCTCGCTAGCAGTGCCCCCACCCAGTTGAACCCGGGTCCCTCGACCCCGGCCCCCAAGAGACCGAGCCCCCCCGATCCCACTCCCTTGGTCCCTCCTGGCCCCCCAGTGACAGACCCGACAGGGGGCCACATGACTGTTGTATATTGTAAATATGAGCCTGACTATTTCCCCCCCTGCTCTAATTACCCCCCATGGCTGTAATTAATTACCCCCTGCGCTAATTACAGCCCCCGGGGCTGTAATTTAACCCCCCCCCCCCCCCCCCGCTGCATCACTCAGGTAAATAAATACACATACTGGAAATGCACCTTCAGTTCCCAGCGTCCAGGCTCTTTATTAGCCGGGGGGGGCAGCGCGGGAGCCGGGGGGGGGTCCTGCCCGGGGGGGCAGCAGCAGCCCCACCACAGGGCCTTGATGTGAGCCCCAAGGACCGGGGGGAGGCGCTGGAGACAAGGGGGGGCACTTGGCACCTTGAAACTCCCCCACCTTGCCCAGTGCTCTACTGTAGTGCCCCTCCCCCGGCTCCACGGTCCCCCTGCCCCCCACGGACCCCTGGTATCCTGCCCCCCCATGGCCTCCATTGTCCCCAGTGCCCTGCCCCCCCCATGGCCCTCATCCTCCCGTGCCCTGCCCCCCATGGACCCCTGGTGTCCTGCCCCTCCCGGGGTCCCACATTTCCTCCCTGGTGTCCTGCCCCTCTGCAATCCCCCCAGTGCCCTGCCCCCCATGGTCCTCTGTCCCTCCGGTGCCCTGCCCCACTGCGATGTTGGGGGGCGCGCACCCGAGTTCTGCTAGTAGTGAACTTTTTTCAAGTGTAAATAGTTCAGAACTAGCGGAATTCCTGGTGAACGCCCCAGAGATGGGGGACAAGGCACCAGCCCCCCAAATCCCCCCATGCACCCTGCACTCCTCACGCAGCCCCCAGCACCTCACCACCCCAATCCACTCCACCCACTTGAGACCGCCAATGCCTGCCCCAGCCCCCTGGAGCTCCCTTCCCTGGGTACTTATCTGCCTCGTGCTCCGTCTGCGCAGGGCATGGCTCCAGCCCCCCGGCGCTGGGGGGGCTCCTGGCCTGCCCCCCCGACTCCTTCATGGGAAAGGGGAGAGAGAAGAGGGGAGACCCCGTTCAGTCACCACCATGGCCCCTTGGCATGGCAAGAGGGGACAGAGCCCCCCCCACCTGCCAACCCTGCCCCCCACCAGCGCCCTGACCCCTCGTCCCCCCAGAGTCCCCCTGACCACCACCCCCCCCGGATCATCACATGCGTGTCTGGGACCCAGGACCCAACCCACAGACATTGCGCATGAGTGTCCCAGAGCCCCCACCCCCCAGTACATGGCACAACCATCCCAGAGCTGCCACCCCCCGGTGCGTGGCACGACCTTCCCAGAGCCGACTCCCCTAGTGTGTGGCACGAATATCCCAGAGCTGCCGCCCCCCCGGTGCGTGGCACGAGCATCCCAGCGGCTCCCCCCGGTGCATGGCACGAATATCCCAGCCCCCCGCCCGAGCCCCCTGGCTTCCCTGTGCCCGAGGACTCACGCGTGTGCACTTGGGTCCCGCAGCGCCAGCCCTGGGTGGTGCCCGGGGGGCACTGGGGTCCCGGTCCCAGCTCCGCTCAGTGCCCCAGCTCTGCTCCCTGCCCAGCACGGCCCCTTTTCCGCACCCAGGAGATTAAACTTTCCAGTTTCCTTTAATCAGACTCCCCCGGAGCGACCCGAAAATCCTGGGATTAGGGGGGCGGGGGGGTGTCACCTCCCATCAGCTCAGCACACAGAGCACCTGGGGGGATTAGTGCAGGAGGGAGGGGGAAGAGCTGGGGGGAGAGGAGGGGGCAGCGGGGGAGGGGCGGAACCCAGAGCCCCCCTAGCGAAGGGCCATTGGGGACCGCAGTTCTCAGTATGCCCCATGGGGAGGTGGTAGGGGGCACTGGGCGGCAGAGGATGGGGCAGAGGGGCACCGGGGGGGCATTGCCCTCTGAGGGGGCCCAACAATGCCCACCCCATGCCTGTGTTGGGGGTATATAGGGGTCCAGTCCTCGCTCCCTCCCCCGCTCCGAGGGGGTGCCTAGCGGTACCGGTCCCTTCTTAATCCTCCCTGATCCCTCCGTTAGCCCTAATTAGCAATTAAGGCTCCATTGGGGCTATTTATACGGGACCGGGATGGGGGCAGCTCCCCCAGCCCTGGACAATGGGGCTTCCCTCCCCCACCACGTACCACACCCCTGGGGGTAACCGAGTGGGGGACCTGGGTGATGTGGGGCGCGAGGGGTCAACATGGGGGTAAAGGATGTGCCCCCCACTCCCAGCGCCAGCCTTGAGCCTGCCCCCCCCGCCCAGCTGAGTGCCCTAGTTGGCGCCAAGCCCTGACCTACAGCGGACCCCGCGCCTGCCCCAGTGATATAACAGCCAGGTCCAGGCCTGACCCAATTCGCACCTCATCCTAACCGGGCTCTGCCCCTCCCCCTTCTTCACCCCCCGAGCCAGCCAGCTCCCCCCGGGGCCGGGGGGGAGCTGGCACCCCTCAGAGGGGAGAGGCCCCTGCCCCATTCCCTACCCCCCTGAGCCAGCCAGTCCCTGTCCTGAGGCCAGATGGGAGCCGGCTCAGCCCCATTCGTCGCCCCCCTGAGCCAGCCAGTTCCCGCCCTGGGGCTAGTTTGGGGTGCGGGGTGTTGCAAGGTGGATTTGGGGTGTTAGCAAGGTGAATGTGTGTGCCAATCTGGGAGCGAGGGCAGTTTGATGGTGCACAGGCAGCGGATGTGTTGGAGGCCAGGGGTTGGGTTTCTGTTAGGGGCGCGGTTGTGTTATGAGGTGTAGGTCTTGGTGGTACTCAGAGGGGACTCAGTATTGTGTTGTGGGGTTCATGTGTGTGGGTGCACTGTTGCTGGGTGTGTACGTTGTGGTGTCTTGGGGTTGTGGGAGTCTGTGGGCGCGTTTTGGAGTGTATCCATTGTGTCTGTGTGTCCGAGGGGCTGTTGGACTGTAGCTGTTGGGTTGTGTGTGTGAAGGGATGTAAGCATGTCAGTGTGTAGGTGCTGGGGTTGCACTGGGGGTCAGTGACAGTGTGCTGTGGGTGCAGGTGTCTGTCTGATGGGGTGCAGCTGTTGTGTCTGAGTGGGTGTTGGAGTGTAACTGTTGGGATTGTATCAGGGTATGTGAAGATTTGTTGCAGGGTAGGTGTTGGCACTGGGTTGTTGTGTGTGTGGCAGGGTGTTTTTGTCAGGGCAATGGGGTTGTGTCAGTCTGCGTAGGTGTTGGGGTAAGGGGGTGTAGATGTGTGCATGCCATGAGGCATAGGTGTCAGGTCAGAGTGTGATCGGGTATAGCTGTCAGCGTGGAGATGCTGTCAACATGTCCATGATGTGGTGTCAGTGTTAGTGTGTATAGCTGATGGGACATCGTGTCAGGGCATGATGGGGTGTATGGGGGTGTTGGTACATAAATGTCAACGTGTGTAGATGGGATGAGGTGTAGCTGTTGGTCTGTAGATGTCACTGTCGGGGTGTGTGGTATGGTGTAGGTGATGTGTGTAGTGAGGGGTAAGGGATGGGGTGTAGTCGACAGTGCGTGCGACATTGGGTAGCCGTTGGGGTGCGTGTGATGGGATGGAGGAGTTGGGGTGCAGGACAGGGGGTACTGTTGGTGAAGGTGATATGGCACAAGTGAGGAATGTCGCTGTTGGTCTATGGTTGTGTCTGCAATAAGAGGGTAGGTGACGGTGATACAGTGCGGGTGAGACGGGGGGTGGCATGGTGCAGTGGAGGTGATATGGGGTGAGTGTGATGGCGTGTGGGTGATTGAGTGTCGGGGATATGGTGTAAGTGCGAGGGTGCGGGTGATCCTGTACCTGTGCGCATGATAGCTGCATATGATGGGGCAGAGCGACAGGGCGCAGTGTAGATGTGTGGGATGTGGTGCAGGTGACATGGTATAGGTGTTGGGTGTAGGTGATATGTGTGTGCATGGGATGGAGTAACAGAGTGTAGCGATAGGGTGTTGGTGACATGGTGTAGGAAATAGGGTGTGGCTGATGGTGTGCGAGAAGCTGTGTAGCTAACACAGTGTAGGTGACAGGGTGCAGGTGTGTGTGTGACATGGTGTAGTTGATTTTTTGTAGGTAATAGTGGGAGGTTGTATAGGTGACGCTGTGTAGGCAATAGGGTGTGGGTGACAGTGTGTGCGAGTGATGCAGTGTAAGTGACGGTGTGTGTGATGTAGTGTAGGTGACAGTGTGGGTGTGACACTGTAGGTGATGCAGTGTAGGTGACAGGGTGTAGTTAATCAGGTGTGGGTGATGCAGTGTAGGCAACAGACTATGGGTGACAGTGTGGCTGTGTGACATGGTGTAGACGATAGGCTGCGGGTGATGGTGTATGTGTGAGTGACGGGGTGTGATGAGGTATGGGTGATGGGGTGTGTGCGGGTGATGGAATGAGTGCAGGTGTTGAGTGTGATAGAGTGCAGGTGATGGGATGTGCGAGGGTAACAGGATGTGCTGAGATGCAGGTGACAGAGTGCGGGTGACGGGATGTGATAAGGTGCAGGTGACGGGGTGTGTGAGGGTGATGGGGTGTGGGTAGCAGGATGTGTGCACAAGTGACGGGCTGAATGCGGGTGATGGGGTTTATGAGGGTGATGGGGTATGATGAGGTGTGGATGACGGTGTGATGGGATGCGGGTGATGGGGTGAATGCAAGTGACAGGATGCGATGGAGTACAGGTGACGGGGTGTGTGAAGGTGATGTGATGGGGTGCGGGTGACAGGGTGTTTGTACAGGTGTCAGGGTGAATGTGGGTGACAGGGTGTGTGCGGACCATGGGGTGTGACAAGGTGTGGGTGACGGAGTGAATGCGGGTGACGTGATGTGTGAGAGTGATGGGGATGTGATGAGGTGCAGCTGATGGGGTGTGTGAAGGTGACAGGATGTGATGAGGTGCGAGTAACGGGGTGTGTGTACAGGTGCCGGGGTGAATGTAGGTGACAGGTTGTGTGCAGGTGATGGGGTGTGATGAGGATGATGGGATGTGATAGGGTGTATGAGGGTGATGTGATGGGGTGATGGGATGTGTGTGAAGGTGACGGGATGTGTGTGCAGGTGACGGGATGAATGCAGGTGACGGGGTGTGTGAGGATGATGGGGTGCGGGTGATGGGGTCTGTGAGGGTGACGGGATGGGGTGACAGGGTGTGTGAGGATGATGGGGGGTGATGGGATGTGATGGGGTGACGGGATGTGTGTGAAGGTGATGGGATGTGTGTGCAGATGACGGTGTGTGTGAGGGGGATGGGATGGGGTGACAGGGTGCGTGAGAATGATGGGGTGTGATGAGGTGTGGGTGATGGGGTGTGTGAGGGTGATGGGATGGGGTGACAGGGTGTGTGAGGATATGAGGTGCGGGTGACGGGGTATGTGAGGGTGATGGGATGGGATGGGGTGACAGGGTGTGTGAGGGTGATGGGGTGTGTTGAGGTGCGGGTGATGGGGTGTGTGAGGTGATGGGATGGGGTGACAGGGTGTGTGAGGATGATGAGGTGCGGGTGACGGGGTATGTGAGGGTGACGGGATGGGATGGGGTGACAGGGTGTGTGAGGGTGATGGGGTGTGATGAGGTGCGGGTGATGGGGTGTGTGAGGTGATGGGATGGGGTGACAGGGTGTGTGAGGATGATGAGGTGCAGGTGACAGGGTGTGTGAGGGTGACGGGATGGGATGGGGTGACGGTGTGTGAGGGTGATGGGGTGTGATGAGGATGATGGGATATGATAGGGTGTATGAGGGTGACAGGAAGGGATGGGGTGACAGGGTGTGTGAGGATGATGGGGTGTGATGAGATGCAGGTGACGGGGTGTGTGAGGGTGACGGGATGTGATGGGGTGACAGGGTGTGTGAGGGTGATGGGGTGTGATGAGGTGCGGGTGATGGGGTGTGTGAGGTGATGGGATGGGGTGACAGGGTGTGTGAGGATGATGAGGTGCAGGTGACAGGGTGTGTGAGGGTGACGGGATGGGATGGGGTGACGGTGTGTGAGGGTGATGGGGTGTGATGAGGATGATGGGATATGATAGGGTGTATGAGGGTGACAGGAAGGGATGGGGTGACAGGGTGTGTGAGGATGATGGGGTGTGATGAGGTGCAGGTGACGGGGTGTGTGAGGGTGACGGGATGTGATGGGGTGCGGGTGACGGGGTGCGTCGAGAAGCTGCTTTCCCCACCTCCCTCGCCTGTTGACAAACAGTCGCTCCGGCTGTGCAGGAAATGGGCTGGCAGGTGTCTCTGGCCTAGTTAGGAAAATGGGCCATTAGGAAATTGCAGGGCTGGGCTGTGCTGAAAGGGGATTAGCTCTGGGCTCCCTCTAATCAGCCCCCCTGAGCTCTCACCTGAAGTGTCCGGCAAAGTCACCGCGCGTGACGCATGGCGCCCGGGAGCCGCCGTGCGAGGGGCTGCCTGGGAGATAGGGTTGGGGGGGGGCTAAACCTGGAGCCCAATTAACGGATCAAGAGCTTTCGGGGGATCTGGCTGCGGGGCTGGGGTGTAATCCGCCCCGGGGGGGTGGCTATAAAGCGGGCACTGCCCGGGAAGCGGGCGCAGAGCGGGCGCCTGGGAGAGGGGGACGCTAGAGCGACAGGCGGCGGCAGGCGGTGACGAGGGCGAGACCGACGTGGGCAGGGCGGGGAAGGGGGAGCGCAGCGGGGCTCGGCGGGGGGCTGCAGTGGGACGGGGGCACCATGACGCAGGCCTGGGACGGGGCAGTTTTTGCCGCCCGGCGGCGCAACGATGACGACGATACAACCCGGGACAGCATGTTCGTCTACACCAACAGCAACAACACGCGAGGTGAGCGCAGAAGGGGCTGGGTACCGTGGGGAGAGGAGTTGTGGTCGGGGGACCGGGTACCACAGGGGAGAAGAGTTGGGGTGCAGGGCACTGGGGGACGAGTTGGGGTGCGGGGGGCTGGGGGAGAGGAGTTAGGTTGTGGGGGGCTGGGTACCACGAGGAGAGGAGTTGAGGTGCAGGGGGCTGGGGGAGAGAAGTTGGGGTGCAGGGGGCTGGGGGAGCAGAGTTGGGGTTCAGGGGGTGGGTGCTGTGGGGAGCAGAGTTGGGGTGTGGGGGGCTGGGGGAGAAGAGTTGGGGTGTGGGGGGCTGGGGGATTGGGGAGAGGAGTTGGAGTGCAGGGGGCTGGGCACCGCAGGGGAGAAGAGTTGGGGTGTGGGGGGCTGGGGGATTGGGGAGAGGAGTTGGGGTGTGGGGGGCTGGGGACCGTGGGGAGCAGAGTTGGGGTGCAGGGGGCTGGGGGAGCAGAGTTGGGGTGCGGGGGGCTGGGTACCGCAGGGGAGAAGAGTTGGGGTGTGGGGGGGTTGGGGGATTAGGGAGAGGAGTTGGGGTGCGGGAGGCTGGGGGAGACGAGTTGGGTTGTGGGGGGCTGGGGTACTGCAGGGGAGTGGAGTTGGGGTGCAGGGGGCTGGGTACCATAGGGGAGAAGAGTTGGGGTGCAGGGGGCTGGGTACCACAGGGGAGAAGAGTTGGGGTGCGGGGGGCTGGGTACCGCAGGGGAGAAGAGTTGGGATGTGGGGGGCTGGGGGATTGGGGAGAGGAGTTGGGGTGTGGGGGGCTGGATACTGTGGGGAGCAGAGTTGGGGTGCAGGGGGCTGGGGGAGCAGAGTTGGGGTGCGGGGGGCTGGGGGATTGGGGAGAGGAGTTGGGGTGCAGGGGGCTGGGCACCGCAGGGGAGAAAAGTTGGGGTGCGGGGGGCTGAATACCGCAGAGGAGAAGAGTTGGGATGTGGGGGGCTGGGGGAGAAGAGTTGGGGTGTGGGGGGCTGGGGGATTGGGGAGAGGAGTTGGGGTGCAGGGGGCTGGGCACCGCAGGGGAGAAGTGTTGGGGTGTGGGGGGCTGGGGGATTGGGGAGAGGAGTTGGGGTGTGGGGGGCTGGATACTGTGGGGAGCAGAGTTGGGGTGCAGGGGGCTGGGCACCGGGCACCGCAGGGGGGTGAGTTGGGTTCTGGGGTGCAGAGGTGCCAGGCTGTGGGGCGAGCGAGGCCCCCCTCACTCCTGCCCTCCGCGCCAGGCCCCTTCGAAGGCCCCAATTACCACATTGCGCCGCGCTGGGTCTACAACGTGGTGTCGCTCTGGATGGTCTTCGTGGTCATCGCCTCCATCTTCACCAACGGGCTGGTGCTCGTGGCCACCTGGAAGTTCAAGAAGCTGCGGCACCCGCTGAACTGGATCCTGGTGAACCTGGCGATTGCCGACCTGGGCGAGACCGTCATCGCCAGCACCATCAGCGTCGTCAACCAGATCTTCGGCTACTTCATCCTGGGCCACCCACTCTGTGTCCTCGAGGGGTACACCGTGTCCACCTGCGGTGAGTGCGCCCGCCCGCGGGGACTGCTCAGGAGACCACGGCCTGGCCCGCCGCAGGGAGCCACGGCCCCGCCCCCCCACAGGGAGCCTCGGCTCTGCCCCGCCCCGCCACAGGGAGCCACGGCCCCGCCCCCCCACAGGGAGCCTCGGCTCTGCCCCGCCCACAGAGAGCCACGGCCCCCCCCACAGAGAGCCACAGCTCCGCCCCGCCCACAGAGCCACGGCCCCGCCCCCCCACAGGGAGCCACGGCCCCGCCCACAGGGAGATGCCCACAGGGAGCCACGGCCCCGCCCCGCCCACAGGGAGCCACGGCCCCGCCCACAGGGAGCCGCCCACAGGGAGCCCCGGCCCTGCCCCGCCCAAGGGAGCCACCCACAGGGAGCCACGGCCCCGCCCACAGGGAGCCCCACCCACAGGGAGCCCCGGCCCTGCCCCGCCCATGGGAGCCGCCCACAGGGAGCCACGGCCCCACCCACAGGGAGTCCCACCCACAGGGAGCCACGGCCCTGTCCACAGGGAGCCGCCCACAGGGAGCCCCGGCCCTGCCCCGCCCACGGGAGCCGCCCACAGGGAGCCACGGCCCCGCCCACAGGGAGCTGCCCACAGGGAGCCTCGGCTCCGCCCCACCCACAGGGAGCCACCCACAGAGAGCCTCGGCTCCGCCCCACCGCAGGGAGCCACGGCCCCGCCCACAGAAAGCGACGGCTCCGCCCTGCCGGGGGCAGCCACAGCCCCACCCGCCCCCAGCCCCACCCGTGGAGGCTGGAGGCAAGGGGAAATATTTCCACGTCCGGATCAACTTAAGCCCTGATTCCAACCAAACCCCACTGCCCTTGTCCTCCAGCCGCAGGCGCCCTCGCCGGCCATGGGGATCGAGACTGAGGGGAAAAACAACGGAGGAGAGTTGGCAGTTTTTCAAAAGGACACTATTAAGGGCCCAAAAGCAAGCTATTCCGCTGGGTAGGAAAGATAGAAAATGTGACAAAAGACCTCCTTGGCTTAACCACGAGATCTTGCATGATCTAAAAAATAAAAATCTATGGCTCCAGAGACACGACTCCCCCCCCTTTGGCCCCTGGGCCCCAGCGGAGGGACATGGCCTGGGCCCCCCAGTGACCCCAGTGACCCCTGCAGGTATCACGGCACTGTGGTCGCTGGCGATCATCTCCTGGGAGCGCTGGTTCGTGGTGTGCAAACCCTTTGGCAACATCAAGTTTGACGGGAAGCTGGCCATAGGCGGCATCATCTTCTCCTGGGTCTGGTCTGCCGCCTGGACTGCGCCCCCCATCTTCGGCTGGAGCAGGTGGGCGCAGGCAGAATCGCAGCGGGGGGGGGGTGAGGGGGAAAGAGAGAGAGAGAGATAGAGGGGGTGGATGGGGTAGATAGAGGGGGTGGATGGGGATAGATAGATTGATAGAGGGGGTGGATGGGGATAGAGAGAGAGAGAGAGAGGGTGTATGGGGGCAGATAGATAGATAGAAGGGGTGGATGGGCATAGATAGATTGAAGGGTCAGATGGGGATAGATAGATAGATGGGGGGGTGTATGGGGGTAGATAGAGGGGTGTATGGGGGTAGATAGAGGGGGTGGATGGGGATAGATAGAGAGAGAGGGTGTATGGGGGCAGATAGATAGAAGGGGTGGATGGGAATAGAGAGATAGATGGGGGGGTGTATGGGGTAGATAGATAGATAGATGGGGTGTATGGGGGTAGATAGATGGGGTGTATGGGGATAGATAGATGGGGTGTATGGGGGTAGATAGATAGATAGAAGGGGAGGATGGGAATAGAGAGAGAGAGAGAGAGAGAGAGGAGGTGTCTGGGGGTAGATAGATAGATGGGGTGTATGGGGATAGATAGCTAGATAGATGGGGTGTCTGGGGGTAGATGGGGGGGTGTATGGGGATAAATAGATAGATTAGATAGATAGAAGGGGCGGATGGGGAGAGAGAGAGAGAGGGAGGAGGTGTATGGGGTAGATAGAGAGAGGGGGGGTGTATGGGGATAGATAGATGGGGTGTATGGGGATAGATAGGTAGATAGATGGGGTGTCTGGGGTAGATAGAGTGGGGTGTGTGTATGGGATAGATAGATAGGAGGAGGGAGGGGACGAATGGAGGGGGACGGGTGTGAGGGGGAAGGAGTCTGAGTGGAGGGAAGGAGTGTGCAGGTAGGGTCTATGGGGTGGAGTTGTAGGGGGGAGGTCTCTCCAAATTGGGGTTGGGGAATTGGGGGGGCTGTGGAGGGAGGGGTCTGGGTGTATCTTTGGGAAGGAGTCGGGGGCAGATGTGTGGAGCAAGAGAAGTGCATTGTGGGAGGAGAAGTATAGGTAGGGGGAAGAGTGACTGTAAGTTGTGTTGGGGTGAGGGAACCTGTGCCCCCTCCCCTGACTGCCCCCCCCCCGCAGGTACTGGCCCCATGGCTTGAAGACCTCCTGTGGCCCAGATGTGTTCAGTGGCAGCTCAGACCCTGGGGTCCAGTCCTACATGATTGTGCTGATGATCACCTGCTGCTTCATCCCACTCGCCGTCATCCTCCTCTGCTACCTGCAAGTGTGGATGGCCATCCGCACGGTGAGCTCCCCCAGACCCTCCACAGGGGACCCCAACATTGGCCAAGGGCCTTCCCACCGGCCTAGTAACCCTATGCCGACTCCTGGGGCCCAGCAAGGGGCCCAGGGTGCCTCTGCTTGGCCAAGAGCCTCCCGTGGGCCAGGTTGACATGCCCCAGACAACCCAGTGCAGTGCGCAGCTTGTCAACAGTTCACAGAATCTCAGGGTGGGAAGGGACCTCAGGAGGTTCTAGTCCCACCCCCTGCTCAAGGCAGGACCAACCCCAACTAAATCATCCCAGCCAGGGCTGCATCAAGCCGGGCCTTAAACACCTCCAAGAAAGAAGACTCCACCGCCTCCCTAGGGAACCCATTCCAGTGCTTCACCACCCTCCTAGTGAACCAACCTAGACCTCCCCCACTGCAGCGTGAGACCATCGCTCCTTGTTCTGTCATCTCCCACCACTGAGAGCAGCCGAGCTCCATCCTCTTTGGAACCCCCCTCAGGTAGTTGAAAGCCGCTATCAAATCCCTCCTCATTCTTCTCTTCTGCAGACTAAACAAGCCCAGTTCCCTCAGCCTCTCCTCATAACTCATGTGCTCCAGCTCCCTAAACATTTTCGTTGCCCTCCGCTGGACTCTCTCCAATTTGTCCACATCCTTCTGTAGTGTGGGGCCCAAAATGGGACACACTACTCCAGATGAGGCCTCACCAATGTCGAATAGAGGGGAACGATCACGTCCCTTGATCTGCTGGTAATGCCCCTACTTATACAGCCCAAAATGCCGTTAGCTTTCTTGGCAACAAGAGCACACTATTGACTCATATCCAGCTTCTCGTCCACTGTGACCCCCAGGTCCTTTTCTGCAGAACTGCCGCTTAGCCACTCGGTCCCCAGCCTGTAGCAGTGTGTGGGATTCTTCCGTCCTAATTACAGGACTCTGCTCTTGTCCTTGTTGAACCTCATCCGATTTCTTTTGGCCCAATCCTCCAATTTGTCTAGGTCCCTCTGTATCCGATCCCTACCCTCTAGTGTATCTACCACGCCTCCCAGTTTAGTGTCAGTTTAGAGCATTCCACTGGCCTAGCCAACGTGCCTCAGCCCATGAGGCCCAACGACAGGCCCAGCTTGCCATGGTTGGTTGGCTGGTTAACAGCTAGGTTGGCAGCTGGCAACCCCCAGGCCGTGCTCTAAGCCTGGCTTCCTCTCCCCCGCAGGTGGCAGCCCAGCAGAAGGAATCAGAGTCCACCCAAAAGGCGGAGAAGGAAGTGTCACGCATGGTAGTGGTCATGATCATTGCCTACATCTTCTGCTGGGGCCCCTACACCTTCTTCGCCTGCTTCGCTGCTGCCAACCCCGGCTACGCCTTCCACCCACTGGCAGCTGCTCTGCCTGCCTACTTCGCCAAGAGCGCCACCATCTACAACCCCATCATCTACGTCTTCATGAACAGGCAGGTGAGTTGCTCACGGCTCGTGGCATTCTGGGAAATGGCCAGGGGTCCAGTCCCGCCACCTGGGCTCTCAGGTCCATAGACAGACCAGGGGGTGTATGGGGAGGTATAGAGGGGATGGATGGATGGAGGGATGGGTGTCTATGGGAAGCAGTGGGTAGGGGTGGAGGGATAGGTGGATGGAGGAGGGATGGATGGATGGGGTGGATAGATGGAGGGATGGACGGATTGGTAGGTGAGTGGATGGATGGATGGATGAAGGGAGGGATAGTAGAGGGTCAGTGAGTGCATGAAAGGGTAGAAAACAGATGGATGGATGGATGAAGGGGTGGTAGTTGGATGGGTGGACAGTCAGACAGATGAAAGTGCAGGTGGGTGAATGGAGGGATGGTGAGTAGATAGATGGATGGATGAAGAGATAGACAGGTGGATGGATGGGTGGATGAATGGATGCGGGATAGTGGGTAGATGGATGGCTGGATGGATGAAGGGATAGTAGTCAGGTGGGTGGATGACTGGATGCGGGATAGTGGTTAGATGGCTGGATGGATGAAGGGATAGTAGACAGGTGGGTGGATGAATGGATGGAGGGATAGTGGGTAGATGGCTGGATGGATGAAGGGATAGTAGACAGGTGGGTGGATGGATGGATGGAGGGATAGTGGTTAGATGGCTGGATGGATGAAGGGATAGTAGACAGGTGGGTGGATGAATGGATGGAGGGATAGTGGTTAGATGGCTGGATGGATGAAGGGATAGTAGACAGGTGGGTGGATGGATGGATGCGGGATAGTGGGTAGATGGAGGGATGGATGGATGAAGGGATAGTAGTCAGGTGGGTGGATGACTGGATGCGGGATAGTGGTTAGATGGCTGGATGGATGAAGGGATAGTAGTCAGGTGGGTGGATGAATGGATGGAGGGATAGTGGGTAGATGGCTGGATGATGAAGGGATAGTAGACAGGTGGGTGGATGGATGGATGGAGGGATAGTGGTTAGATGGCTGGATGATGAAGGGATAGTAGACAGGTGGGTGGATGAATGGATGGAGGGATAGTGGGTAGATGGCTGGATGGATGAAGGGATAGTAGACAGGTGGGTGGATGGATGGATGGAGGGATAGTGGTTAGATGGCTGGATGGATGAAGGGATAGTAGACAGGTGGGTGGATGAATGGATGCAGGATAGTGGGTAGATGGAGGGATGGATGGATGAAGGGATAGTAGACAGGTGGGTGGATGAATGGATGCGGGATAGTGGTTAGATGGCTGGATGGATGAAGGGATAGTAGACAGGTGGGTGGATGAATGGATGGAGGGATAGTGGGTAGATGGCTGGATGGATGAAGGGATAGTAGTCAGGTGGGTGGATGACTGGATGCGGGATAGTGGTTAGATGGCTGGATGGATGAAGGGATAGTAGACAGGTGGGTGGATGAATGGATGGAGGGATAGTGGTTAGATGGCTGGATGGATGAAGGGATAGTAGACAGGTGGGTGGATGAATGGATGGAGGGATAGTGGGTAGATGGCTGGATGGATGAAGGGATAGTAGACAGGTGGGTGGATGAATGGATGGAGGGATAGTGGGTAGATGGCTGGATGGATGAAGGGATAGTAGACAGGTGGGTGGATGGATGGATGGATGGAGGGATAGTGGTTAGATGGCTGGATGGATGAAGGGATAGTAGACAGGTGGGTGGATGAATGGATGGAGGGATAGTGGGTAGATGGCTGGATGGATGAAGGGATAGTAGACAGGTGGGTGGATGAATGGATGGAGAGATAGTGGTTAGATGGCTGGATGGATGAAGGGATAGTAGACAGGTGGGTGGATGGAGGGATAGTGGGTAGATGGCTGGATGGATGAAGGGATAGTAGACAGGTGGGTGGATGACTGGATGCGGGATAGTGGTTAGATGGCTGGATGGATGAAGGGATAGTAGACAGGTGGGTGGATGAATGGATGCGGGATAGTGGGTAGATGGATGGATGGATGAAGGGATAGTAGACAGGTGGGTGGATGACTGGATGCGGGATAGTGGTTAGATGGCTGGATGGATGAAGGGATAGTAGACAGGTGGGTGGATGAATGGATGCGGGATAGTGGGTAGATGGAGGGATGGATGGATGAAGGGATAGTAGACAGGTGGGTGGATGACTGGATGCGGGATAGTGGGTAGATGGAGGGATGGATGAAGGGATAGTAGACAGGTGGGTGGATGGATGGATGCGGGATAGTGGGTAGATGGAGGGATGGATGGATGAAGGGATAGTAGACAGGTGGGTGGATGGATGGATGGATGGAGGGATAGTGGGTAGATGGATGGATGAAGAGATAGTAGAGAGGTAGGTAGGTGGATGGATGGGTGGGTGGATGAATGGATGGAGGGATAGTAGACAAGTGGGTGGATGGATGGATGGAGGGATAATGGGTAGATGGCTGGATGGATGAAGGGATAGTAGACAGATGGGTGGATGGATGGATGGAGGGATAGTGGTTAGATGGGTGGATGGATGGATGGAGGGATAGTGGTTAGATGGATGGATGGATGAAGGGATAGTAGACAGGTGGGTGGATGAATGGATGGAGGGATAGTGGGTAGATGGCTGGGTGGAGGAAGGGATAGTAGACAGGTAGGTGGATGGATGGATGGAGGGATAGTGGTTAGATGGATGGATGGGATGAAGAGATAGTAGACAGGTAGGTAGGTGGATGGATGGGTGGGTGGGTGGATGAATGGATGGAGGGATAGTGGGTAGATGGCTGGATGGATGAAGGGATAGTAGACAGGTGGGTGGATGAATGGATGGAGGGATAGTGGGTAGATGGCTGGATGGATGAAGGGATAGTAGACAGGTGGGTGGATGAATGGATGGAGGGATAGTGGGTAGATGGCTGGATGGATGAAGGGATAGTAGACAGGTGGGTGGATGAATGGATGGAGGGATAGTGGGTAGATGGCTGGATGGATGAAGGGATAGTAGACAGGTGGGTGGATGAATGGATGCGGGATAGTGGGTAGATGGAGGGATGGATGAAGGGATAGTAGACAGGTGGGTGGATGAATGGATGGAGGGATAGTGGGTAGATGGCTGGATGGATGAAGGGATAGTAGACAGGTGGGTGGATGAATGGATGGAGGGATAGTGGTTAGATGGCTGGATGGATGAAGGGATAGTAGACAGGTGGGTGGATGAATGGAGGGAGGGATAGTGGGTAGATGGCTGGATGGATGAAGGGATAGTAGACAGGTGGGTGGATGAATGGAGGGAGGGATAGTGGGTAGCTGGATAGATGGATGAAGGGATAGAAGATGAATGAAGGGTTGGTGGATGGATAAAGGAGTAGTAGATGTATGGGTGGACGGACAGACGGGTGAAGGTGCAGGTGGGTGGGTGAAGGGATGGAGGGATAGTGGGTAGCTGGATAGATGGATGAAGGGATAGAAGATGAATGAAGGGTTGGTGGATGGATAAAGGAGTAGTAGATGTATGGGTGGACGGACAGACGGGTGAAGGTGCAGGTGGGTGAAGGGATGGAGGGATAGTGGGTAGCTGGATAGATGGATGAAGGGATAGAAGATGAATGAAGGGTTGGTGGATGGATAAAGGAGTAGTAGATGTATGGGTGGACGGACAGACGGGTGAAGGTGCAGGTGGGTGGGTGAAGGGATGGAGGGATAGTGGGTAGCTGGATAGATGGATGAAGGGATAGAAGATGAATGAAGGGTTGGTGGATGGATAAAGGAGTAGTAGATGTATGGGTGGACGGACAGACGGGTGAAGGTGCAGGTGGGTGGGTGAAGGGATGGAGGGATAGTGGGTAGCTGGATAGATGGATGAAGGGATAGAAGATGAATGAAGGGTTGGTGGATGGATAAAGGAGTAGTAGATGTATGGGTGGACGGACAGACGGGTGAAGGTGCAGGTGGGTGGGTGAAGGGATGGAGGGATAGTGGGTAGATGGAGGGATGGATGAAGGGATAGAAGATGAATGAAGGGTTGGTGGATGGATAAAGGAGTAGTAGATGTATGGGTGGACGGACAGACGGGTGAAGGTGCAGGTGGGTGGGTGAAGGGATGGAGGGATAGTGGGTAGATGGAGGGATGGATGAAGGGATAGAAGATGAATGAAGGGTTGGTGGATGGATAAAGGAGTAGTAGATGTATGGGTGGACGGACAGACGGGTGAAGGTGCAGGTGGGTGGGTGAAGGGATGGAGGGATAGTGGGTAGCTGGATAGATGGATGAAGGGATAGAAGATGAATGAAGGGTTGGTGGATGAATAAAGGAGTAGTAGATGTATGGGTGGACGGACAGACGGGTGAAGGTGCAGGTGGGTGGGTGAAGGGATGGAGGGATAGTGGGTAGCTGGATAGATGGATGAAGGGATAGAAGATGAATGAAGGGTTGGTGGATGGATAAAGGAGTAGTAGATGTATGGGTGGACGGACAGACGGGTGAAGGTGCAGGTGGGTGGGTGAAGGGATGGAGGGATAGTGGGTAGCTGGATAGATGGATGAAGGGATAGAAGATGAATGAAGGGTTGGTGGATGGATAAAGGAGTAGTAGATGTATGGGTGGACGGACAGACGGGTGAAGGTGCAGGTGGGTGGATGAATGGATGGAGGGATAGTGGGTAGCTGGAGGGATGGATGAAGGGATAGAAGATGAATGAAGGGTTGGTGGATGGATAAAGGAGTAGTAGATGTATGGGTGGACGGACAGACGGGTGAAGGTGCAGGTGGGTGGGTGAAGGGATGGAGGGATAGTGGGTAGCTGGATAGATGGATGAAGGGATAGAAGATGAATGAAGGGTTGGTGGATGGATAAAGGAGTAGTAGATGTATGGGTGGACGGACAGACGGGTGAAGGTGCAGGTGGGTGGGTGAAGGGATGGAGGGATAGTGGGTAGCTGGATGGATGGATGAAGGGATAGAAGATGAATGAAGGGTTGGTGGATGGATAAAGGAGTAGTAGATGTATGGGTGGACGGACAGACGGGTGAAGGTGCAGGTGGGTGAAGGGATGGAGGGATAGTGGGTAGCTGGATAGATGGATGAAGGGATAGAAGATGAATGAAGGGTTGGTGGATGGATAAAGGAGTAGTAGATGTATGGGTGGACGGACAGACGGGTGAAGGTGCAGGTGGGTGAAGGGATGGAGGGATAGTGGGTAGCTGGATAGATGGATGAAGGGATAGAAGATGAATGAAGGGTTGGTGGATGGATAAAGGAGTAGTAGATGTATGGGTGGACGGACAGACGGGTGAAGGTGCAGGTGGGTGGGTGAAGGGATGGAGGGATAGTGGGTAGCTGGATAGATGGATGAAGGGATAGAAGATGAATGAAGGGTTGGTGGATGGATAAAGGAGTAGTAGATGTATGGGTGGACGGACAGACGGGTGAAGGTGCAGGTGGGTGGGTGAAGGGATGGAGGGATAGTGGGTAGCTGGATAGATGGATGAAGGGATAGAAGATGAATGAAGGGTTGGTGGATGGATAAAGGAGTAGTAGATGTATGGGTGGACGGACAGACGGGTGAAGGTGCAGGTGGGTGGGTGAAGGGATGGAGGGATAGTGGGTAGCTGGATAGATGGATGAAGGGATAGAAGATGAATGAAGGGTTGGTGGATGGATAAAGGAGTAGTAGATGTATGGGTGGACGGACAGACGGGTGAAGGTGCAAGTGGGTGGGTGAAGGGATGGAGGGATAGTGGGTAGCTGGATAGATGGATGAAGGGATAGAAGATGAATGAAGGGTTGGTGGATGGATAAAGGAGTAGTAGATGTATGGGTGGACGGACAGACGGGTGAAGGTGCAGGTGGGTGGGTGAAGGGATGGAGGGGGAAGTAGATGGGGAGCCTGGTTTACGACAGGAGCAGCTGCCTGCCTGGCCCTCTGGGGAAAGGCCGCCCGGGGTGGGGCAAGTGGGGCAATTTGCCCTGGGCCCTGCAGGGGCCCTGCGAGCCCTGGCCCAGCGGTGGTCCGGGTCTTCGGCGGCATTTTGACGGCGGGGGGTCCTTCAGTCGCTCCGGGTCCTCGGCGGATGGCCCTTCAGAGCTGCCGAAGACAGAGAGCAACCGAAGGGCCCCCCCCCACTGAAATGCTGCCGAAGACCCGGACCGCCGCCAGGTGAGTACCAGCGCCGGAGCCAGGGCCGGAATCGGGCCCCACGCTCCTACGAGGGCCCCGCAACGTCCCGAAGGAACTGCCGCCCAAGTCCCGGCACTGTCTTCGGTGGCAGCTCAATCGTTGCTGCTGTCTTCGGCGGCATTTCGGCGGAGGGTCCTGTGACGGGTTGGATCACAGAAACCCCCTTGGGAGCTGCCACCCGATGTGCAAAGACTACCCCGGCTCCTGCTTTCCCTGCCAGCTCGGAGCCCCAGCCCCCTGTCTCGCTGAGCCAGACACTCCCGTCTGCTCCAACACAGACCCGGGGTCTGAATCACTCGTCCCAAAGCTGCAGGTTTACCTGAAAACAGCTCCCAGTAGCGTGCTTGTCTTTAGCACTCAGCTGCCCAACTCCCAATGGGGTCTAAACCCCGATAAATCCGCTTTACCCTGCATAAAGCTTATGTAGGGCAAACTCAGAAATTGTTCCCCCTCTATAACACTGATAGAGAGAGATGCACAGCTGTTTGCTCCCCCAGGTATTAATACATACTGAGTAAATTACTAAATAAAAAGTGATTTTATTAAATACGGACAGTAGGATTTAAGTGGTTCCAAGTAGTAACAGACAGAACAAAGTAAGTCACCAAGCAAAATTAAAATAAAATGCGCAAATCTATGTCTAATCAAACTGAATACAGGTAATCTCACCCTCAGAGATGCTTCAGTAAGTTTTTCTCAGACTGGACACCTTCCAGGCCTGGGCACAATTCTTGCCCCTGGTACAGCTCTTGTTGCAGCTCAGGTGGTAGCTAGGGGATTCTTCATGATGGCTCCTCCCCCCTTGTTCTCTTCCACCCCTTTATATATCTTTTGCATAAGGCGGGAACCCTTTGTCCCTCTGGGTTTCCACCCCCCCTCACTGGAAAAGCACCAGGTTAAAGATGGATTCCAGTTCAGGTGACATGATCACATGTCACTGCAAGACTTCATCACTCACTTCCCAGCACACACACATACAGGAAGACTCACAGGTAAATACACAAAAAGAACAGGAGTACTTGTGGCACCTTAGAGACTAACAAATTTAAATACAGCCATCTGCAGACAATGGGAATCATCAAGATTCCAAACCCTCCTTAATGGCCCACCCTTTACATAATGACAATAGGCCCTCAGAGTTATGTTTTATATTTCTAGCTTTAGATACAAGAGTGGTACGTTTCTACAAATCGGATAATCACACTCAGTAGATTATGAGCTTTGTAATGATACCTTACAAGAGACCTTTTGCATGAAGCATATCCCAGTTACATTACAGTCACTGTATTTTTATAAGACCATATAGACAGCACAACGTCACAGTCCTTCTTCCACGGCAGCGATTGAGTTGCCGCCGAAGACAGCGGCGGGACTTCAGCAGCAGCTCCTTCGAATCGGGCCCCGCAGTGCCTAAAGCCGGCCCTGGCCGCAGCTCCCCCGCTTTGCCCCAGGCCCCCGGAATCCTCTGGGGGGCCCCCGAGCGCCGTGCCCCACCCCCTCTAACCCCGCCTCTCTCCCCCCAGTTCCGTAACTGCATAATGCAGCTGTTTGGGAAGAAGGTGGACGACGGCTCGGAGCTCTCCTCCACCTCCCGCACTGAGGTCTCCTCCGTCTCCAACTCCTCTGTGTCGCCGGCATAGGAGGGACCCCGACGGGCGGGCGGACGGACGGACGGACGGGACTCTCCCCCACTCCCTGCCTGCCCCTAGGGTGACCAGACAGCAAGTGTGAAAAATTGGGACAGGGGGTGGGGGGTAATAGGAGCCTAGATAAGAAAAAGCCCCCAAAATCGGGACTGTCCCTATGAAATCGGGACATCTGGTCACCCTACCTGCCCCCCCCGCAGTATGGATCCCTCCTGAGCATATGAAGTACTGTCTTTTCTCCCCCACTTGGCCACGCCTCCTCTGGAGACTCCACCCCACCAATGGTTGGCTCCGCCCCCCCCAGGGAACGAGGCCCCTTTCCGTCCAGCAGGGGCCAGGAGAGTTTAGCTTTTGTAAAGCAACAGCTCCATCTCCCCACACGAGCCGCCTGGGCTCCGCCCCTAGCCCGATTCTCTGTCGCTCCGCCCCTCGAGCCCGAGGCCTGCTCTACTGGAAAGGGCACGTGAGCTGTCCTGGGAGTGTTGGGTCCATCCCAGAGGTGGCTGCATCTCAGTGGGGTCGGGTGTGTGGGGAGAGGATGCTTTGCCCCGGAGGTGGCTGCATCCCAGTGGGGTCGGGTGTGTGGGGAGAGGACGCTTTGCCCCGGAGGTGGCTGCATCCCAGTGGGGTCGGGTGTGTGGGGACAGGCCCCTCCGCCCGAGGTGGCTGCATCTCAACAGGGCCAGGCGTGTGGCGTGCTGCTGCTCTGCCCCAGAGGTGGCTGCACCTGAGCGGAGCGATGGAGAATCAGCCCCTCTCATGTTCCACCCCCAGGCTGGCCGGGCCCCGGCCCCGGCCGCCCCCCTGTAAATAGTGTTTGATAAGGAGCCTAGCTAGGAACGCAGGGACAGAGACCAGCACAAACGCCAAGCCAGGCGCCGCCCCCTCGGTGCCCCGGGGCTGCGCCGCGGCCGGCCTGTACCGTAGCCAATAAAGGTTTGTAACTTCTGTACCCAGCTCTCCAGCTTTCTCCTACCAGCCCCCAAGGGTGGGGCGGGGGTCCGGGAATCGGGGGGGGTCTGTCTTCAGTAGGGGCAGCAGTGGGATTCTGGGGGTGGATGGAGCGCCCATGAGGTGGGGGGGGTAGCCCTTTCACACCACATGGGGAGCTAAGATTGCCACTGCCACGGCTATCGCCGCCTGCCCCCACACGGTCCCACGATGCACCCTGCCACGCCTAACGCCGCCTGCCCCCGCCCCGCCCCACGATGCACCCTGCCACGCCTAACGCCGCCTGCCCCCGCCCCGCCCCACGATGCACCCTGCCACGGCTAACGCCGCCTGCCCCCGCCCCGCCCCACGATGCACCCTGCCACGGCTAACGCCGCCTGCCCCCGCCCCGCCCCACGATGCACCCTGCCACGCCTAACGCCGCCTGCCCCCGCCCCGCCCCACGATGCACCCTGCCACGGCTAACGCCGCCTGCCCCCGCCCCGCCCCACGATGCACCCTGCCACGGCTAACGCCGCCTGCCCCCGCCCCGCCCCACGATGCACCCTGCCACGGCTAACGCCGCCTGCCCCCGCCCCGCCCCACGATGCACCCTGCCACGGCTAACGCCGCCTGCCCCCGCCCCGCCCCACGATGCACCCTGCCACGCCTAACGCCGCCTGCCCCCGCCCCGCCCCACGATGCACCCTGCCACGCCTAACGCCGCCTGCCCCCGCCCCGCCCCACGATGCACCCTGCCACGGCTAACGCCGCCTGCCCCCGCCCCGCCCCACGATGCACCCTGCCACGGCTAACGCCGCCTGCCCCCACACGGTCCCACGATGCACCCTGCCACGGCTAACGCCGCCTGCCCCCGCCCCGCCCCACGATGCACCCTGCCACGGCTAACGCCGCCTGCCCCCGCCCCGCCCCACGATGCACCCTGCCACGGCTAACGCCGCCTGCCCCCGCCCCGCCCCACGATGCACCCTGCCACGCCTAACGCCGCCTGCCCCCGCCCCGCCCCACGATGCACCCTGCCACGGCTAACGCCGCCTGCCCCCGCCCCGCCCCACGATGCACCCTGCCACGCCTAACGCCGCCTGCCCCCGCCCCGCCCCACGATGCACCCTGCCACGGCTAACGCCGCCTGCCCCCGCCCCGCCCCACGATGCACCCTGCCACGCCTAACGCCGCCTGCCCCCGCCCCGCCCCACGATGCACCCTGCCACGCCTAACGCCGCCTGCCCCCGCCCCACGATGCACCCTGCCACGCCTAACGCCGCCTGCCCCCGCCCCGCCCCACGATGCACCCTGCCACGGCTAACGCCGCCTGCCCCCACACGGTCCCACGATGCACCCTGCCACGGCTAACGCCGCCTGCCCCCGCCCCGCCCCACGATGCACCCTGCCACGCCTAACGCCGCCTGCCCCCGCCCCGCCCCACGATGCACCCTGCCACGGCTAACGCCGCCTGCCCCCACCCCGCCCCACGATGCACCCTGCCACGCCTAACGCCGCCTGCCCCCGCCCCGCCCCACGATGCACCCTGCCGCGCCTAACGCCGCCTGCCCCCACACGGTCCCACGATGCACCCTGCCACGCCTAACGCCGCCTGCCCCCACACCGTCCCACGATGCACCCTGCCACGCCTAACGCCGCCTGCCCCCGCCCCGCCCCACGATGCACCCTGCCACGGCTAACGCCGCCTGCCCCCGCCCCACGATGCACCCTGCCACGCCTAACGCCGCCTGCCCCCACACCGTCCCACGATGCACCCTGCCACGCCTAACGCCGCCTGCCCCCGCCCCGCCCCACGATGCACCCTGCCACGCCTAACGCCGCCTGCCCCCGCCCCACGATGCACCCTGCCACGCCTAACGCCGCCTGCCCCCGCCCCGCCCCACGATGCACCCTGCCACGGCTAACGCCGCCTGCCCCCACACGGTCCCACGATGCACCCTGCCACGGCTAACGCCGCCTGCCCCCGCCCCGCCCCACGATGCACCCTGCCACGCCTAACGCCGCCTGCCCCCGCCCCGCCCCACGATGCACCCTGCCACGGCTAACGCCGCCTGCCCCCACCCCGCCCCACGATGCACCCTGCCACGCCTAACGCCGCCTGCCCCCGCCCCGCCCCACGATGCACCCTGCCGCGCCTAACGCCGCCTGCCCCCACACGGTCCCACGATGCACCCTGCCACGCCTAACGCCGCCTGCCCCCACACCGTCCCACGATGCACCCTGCCACGCCTAACGCCGCCTGCCCCCGCCCCGCCCCACGATGCACCCTGCCACGGCTAACGCCGCCTGCCCCCACACGGTCCCACGATGCACCCTGCCACGGCTAACGCCGCCTGCCCCCGCCCCGCCCCACGATGCACCCTGCCATGCCTAACGCCGCCTGCCCCCGCCCCGCCCCACGATGCACCCTGCCACGGCTAACGCCGCCTGCCCCCACCCCGCCCCACGATGCACCCTGCCACGCCTAACGCCGCCTGCCCCCGCCCCGCCCCACGATGCACCCTGCCGCGGCTAACGCCGCCTGCCCCCACACGGTCCCACGATGCACCCTGCCACGCCTAACGCCGCCTGCCCCCGCCCCACGATGCACCCTGCCATGGCTAACGCCGCCTGCCCCCTGTTGCAGATTGTGGGGGAGTTAGGGCCCTGCACCCCTCTTCCCGAGATTCACTGCGACTCTCAACCAGCCAGTAAAGCAGAAGGTTTATTTAAGGACAGGAACACAGTCTCAAGCAGAGCGTGTAGGTACGACCAGACCCCCTCAATTAGGTCCCTCTGGGAGGTTCAGGGAGCTTAGACCCCAGCTTGGGGTTCCCTGCGTTGCACCACCCAGCCCCAACCGAAACTAAACTCCCAACTCCTCCCGCTGCTCCTCTCCTTTGTTCAGTCTCCCGGGCAGAAGGTGTTAATTCTCCCCACCCCCGTTCCTGGCTCAGGTTACAGCTCAGGTAGCTTCCTTCAAGGGAAGTCCCACATCCCCACTGCAACCCCCCTGCAACATTCCCAGGTCAAATCTGCCCTGCTCCCTGCTCCGTCACATCTCTCCCCCCTTCGAGACTGAACTGAGCGGGGTCACTCTGACCAGTGACCTGGGGAAGTTCAGGGCTCCCTCTCCGGGACAACGCGTCCGCTATCAGGTTGTCACGTCCCTTCACATGGACCACGTCCATGTCATAATCCTGCAGGAGCAGGCTCCACCTCAGGAGCTTGGCGTTGGCTCCTTTCATCTGGTGCAGCCAGGTCAGGGGAGAGTGGTCGGTGTGCACGGTGAAGTGACGCCCAAAGAGATATGGCTCTAGTTTCTTGAGGGCCCACACCATGGCCAGGCATTCCTTCTCGATGGCCGCGTAGTTCTGCTCCCGGGGTAGCAACTTCTTGCTCAGGTACACGATGGGGTGTCTCTCCCCCTTTTCATCCTCCTGCATTAACACCGCCCCCAGTCCTGTGTCTGAGGCGTCGGTGAACACCATAAAGGGCTTGTCAAAGTCTGGGTTTGCCAGAACTGGGCCACTGACCAGAGCCTCCTTCAGCGCCCGGAGAGCCTCCTGGCACTCCTCGGTCCAGACCACTTTGTCTGGCTTCCCCTTCTTGCACAGCTCAGTGATGGGGGCGGCTATGGCGCTAAAGTGGGGCACGAACCTCCGATAGTACCCTGCCATCCCAATAAAGGCTTGGACCTGCTTTTTGGTTTGAGGAGCGGGCCAGTCTCTGATCACCTCCACTTTGGCTGGTTCCGGCTTTAGGCAGCCGCTTCCCACCCGGTGGCCTAGGTAGGATACCTCAGCCATCCCCACCTTGCACTTCTCCGGTTTTACGGTCAGCCCAGCCTTCTGGAGTCGGTCCAGCACTTGTCTAACCTGGGATATGTGGTCCTCCCAGGTCTGGCTAAAGACACAGATGTCATCGATATACGCCACGGCAAAACTCTCCATCCCCCTCAGTAGCTGATCCACCAGGCGCTGGAAGGTGGCCGGCGCTCCCTTGAGGCCGAAGGGCAGGGTCAGGAACTCATAGAGCCCCAGAGGGGTGACAAAGGCCGATTTCAGCCTGGCATCTGCATCCAGCGGCACTTGCCAATAGCCCTTTGTAAGATCCATGGTGGTAAGGTACCGAGCACCTCCCAGCTTGTCTAGGAGCTCGTCCGGCCTGGGCATGGGGTAGGCATCGGCTACAGTGATGGCATTGAGCTTCCGATAGTCCACACAGAACCGGATTGACCCGTCCTTTTTGGGGACCAGCACCACCGGCGAGGCCCAAGGGCTGGAAGACGGCTGGATCACCCCCAAAGCCAGCATGTCATTGACCTCTCTTTCCAGGTCCTGAGCAGTTTTCCCTGTGGCTCGGAAGGGGGAGCATTTTATAGGCGGGTGCGATCCTGTCTGCACCCGGTGGACAGTCAGATTAGTGCGTCCAGGCTGGTTGGAAAACAGCTGTTGGTACAGATGCAGCACCCCTCCGATCTCAGCCCGCTGGGCAGGGGTTAGCCGATCAGAGAGGGGAATTGCTTCCAGGGGGAAGCCAACTCTTGTCCCAGGGAATAGATCTACTAAAGGGTCATCTCCCTGCCCCTCCCACTGTCCACACACGGCCAACACCATATTCCCCCTGTCATAATATGGCTTCATCATATTCACATGGTACACCCGGTGGTGGTGTGCCCGGTTCGACAGCTCCATCACATAGTTTACCTCGTTTAGTTGCTTGACAACCTTGAAGGGCCCTTCCCAGGCGGCCTGGAATTTGTTTTTCCTCACGGGGATGAGGACCATCACCTGATCCCCAGTGGCGAAGGCGCGGGCCCGTGCTGTGCGGTCATACCAGACCTTCTGCTTCCTCTGGGCTCTGGCCAGATTCTCCCTGGCCAGGCCCATGAGCTCGGCAAGTCGTTCCCGGAAGGTCAGGACATACTCCACCACCGACTCTCCGTCAGGAGTGGCCTTCCCCTCCCATTCGTCTCTCATCAGGTCCAGGGGCCCCCTTACCCGCCTTCCATATAGCAGTTCGAAAGGCGAAAACCCGGTAGACTCCTGGGGTACCTCCCTGTACGCAAACAGCAGGTGAGGTAAGTACTTGTCCCAGTCCTGCGGGTGCTGATTCATAAATGTTTTCAGCATCATTTTTAGCGTCCCATTGAACCTCTCCACCAGCCCGTTGGATTGGGGGTGATATGCTGAGGCCCAGTTGTGCCGGACCCCACATCTCTCCCACAAGCACCGGAGTAGGGCCGACATGAAGTTGGACCCTTGGTCCGTCAAGACTTCCTTGGGGAACCCCACTCGGCTGAAAATGGTCAGCAGCGCATCCGCCACAGTGTCTGCTTCAATGGACGATAAGGGCACTGCCTCGGGGTAGCGGGTGGCGAAATCTACCACCACCAGGATGTATTTCTTCCCAGACCGGGTCGTCTTGCTGAGAGGTCCCACTATGTCCATGGCCACCTTCTGGAAAGGCTCCTCTATGATGGGCAAAGGTCTCAATGCTGCCTTCCCCTTGTCCCGGGCCTTCCCCACCCTCTGGCAGGGGTCACAGGATCGGCAGTACTGCCGGACGTTGGTGAAGACCCCGGGCCAGTAAAAGTTCTGTAGCAGCCTCTGCCTGGTGCGCCGGATCCCCTGGTGCCCTGCGAGAGGGATGTCATGGGCCAGGTACAGTAGCTTGTGGCGAAACTTCTGGGGAACCACCAGCTGCCTCCTGATCCCCCACGACTCCACTTCCCCCGGGGGAGCCCACTCTCGGTACAGGAACCCCTTCTCCCACAGGAACCTCTCCTTGCATCCTCTCCTCATGGTCTGTACCACACTGAGGTCAGCCAGGCCCCTTAGCTTCCGCAGGGAGGGGTCCTTCTGCAACTCGGCCTGGAACTCGGCGGCTGGGGAAGGGATGGGGACCTGCTCCCTCTCGTCGGCTGGGTCGGAAGCCCCAGCCACCCCGCGGCCTGTCCTTGGGTGTTCCCTCCCCACCCGGGAAGGGTTCGGTGCCTCCGGTGGGACATCCTTCCCAAGGTCAGGGCGTAGTGCCCCTCGCCGGCTCTGGCTACGGGTCACGACTAAGGCGGTCTGGGGGCTGCTTGGCCAGTCCTCTAGGTCCCCCCCCATCAACACCTCAGTGGGCAAATGGTGGTGCACTCCCACGTCCTTGGGGCCCTCCTTGGCCCCCCATTTCAAGTGTACCCTCGCTACGGGAACCTTGAATGGGGTCCCGCCCACCCCGGTCAGGGTCAGGAAGGTGTTGGGCACCACCCGATCTGGGGCCACCACCTCGGGCCGGGCCAGTGTCACCTCTGCGCCCGTGTCCCAGTATCCATAAACTTTCTTCCCATCCACCTCCAGGGGAACAAGGCACTCGCTCCGCAGGGACAGCCCCGCGCCAACCCTGTAAACGGAGAACTTTGAATCCGGAGCATCTGGCCCCCTAGAGAAGCTGGCCGGGGGCCCTTCTCTCTCTTGAGCAGTTGATAAGCTGCCAGCCCCTCTTGCGTGGGAAGCCTGCCCCTCGTCCGTCTGGGCCTCTACCAAGTTAACCCGGTGCGGGTTCGGTCTGCTCAGTCTGTCCTTGAGCTTGGGGCACTGGGCCCGAACGTGGCCTCTTCGGCCGCAGTAATAGCAGCTCAGGTCCCGTGGGTCCCCTCGAGCCGGTCGGTTGTCCCTGATGCTGGGCATTCCCCGTGGGAGGGGATTCCCCATATTCCCCCTTTGGGAGGTCCCAGGGTGACTCTCTCTCTGCATCGCGGCGGGCCTGTTCCTTTGGGGCTCCTCCCTGCCACCCCCTGACCGGCTCTTTACAAACTCATCAGCCAGCTGCCCGGCGTGTCGCGGGTTCTCTGGCTTTCTGTCCACCAACCACAGCCTCAGGTCGGATGGGCACTGCTCATACAGTTGCTCCAGTACCAGCAGTTTAATCAGGTCCTCCTTCGTCTGGGCCCCACCAGCCCACTTGCTGGCGTATCTTTCCATGCGGACGGCTAGTTGCAGATATGAGATCTCAGGGGTTTTATCTTGACTCCGGAACCTTTCCCGGTACATCTCAGGAGTCAGCCCAAACTCTCGTAGCAGGGCCTTTTTGAATAGTTCGTAGTCCCCTTTCCCTGCCTCTCCCAGTTGGCGGTACAATGCCACGGCTTTGGGGTCCAGTAAGGGGGTAAGGACCCGGAGTCTGTCCGCGGGATCAACCAGGTGCAGCTCGCAGGCCGTCTCAAAGGCCTCCAGGAAGTCATCCATGTCCTCCCCCTCCTTGTATGGGGCCATGATGCACTTATCAAAGCTCCGTGCAGTCCTGGGTCCCCCCTCACTCACCGCAGCCGGGGGTTCGCTGCCCTTCAGTCTCGCCAGTTCCAGGTCATGCTGACGCTGTCTCTCATTCTCCTCCCGTTCATGCTGTCTCTGTCTCTCTTCACGCTGATGCTGTCTCTCTTTCTCCTCCCGTTCATGCTGTCTCTGTCTCTCTTTCTCCTCCCGTTCATGCTGTCTCTGTCGTTCACGATCCTCCAGCTCTCTCAGTTTTAGCTCTTTCTCCCATTCCAGCCAATTCCGCTCCACGGATGCCGAACGTCGCCGGGAGGATCCTCTGCTGGCCGGCGGGCTTCGCCCGGGGGATCCCCTGCTGGCCGGGGGGGTCACGGCGCCTTCGGTATTTGCTGGGCTCCTCCCCACCCTTCCCCTAGGCATAGGAAGGAGGGGTCTCGGGAAGCCCTCAGCAGCCGGCTGACCACTCCCAGCTGGGACAAACACTGGTGCCTGCGCTGCATTTGCCAGGCTGCTCCCCTGAGACACAGGGATCAGTTCATTCGCGCGATCTTCCGCCTCCAGCCGGGCAATGAGCTGTTCTTTGGTGAGCCTCCCAATGCACAGCCCCCTCTGCTTGCACAGCTCCACCAGGTCGCTCTTAAGCCGCTTGGCATACATCTTCCTGCTGGCCACTCACCGGCCTGTGTGCTCACAGCTCCCCACAGTTCCCAGGGGGACCCCTAGTGTGCCAGCCCTTCTCGAGGTCACCGCCTCTCTGCCAGGGTCGAGCTGCAGACTCCTCCGCCCCTGGGACCACTCGCTGCGATCCCCCCGGGGGACCCTGTTACTGCAAAAGTCCTTCTCGCTGGTCACACACTCCCAGGGATAATAACCGTCTCTCTCCCACTCTTCAGCAGGCCTGGTCCCCGTCAATCCCCCTTCGTTTTACTGTTCCCCAGTCACTTACTGCAGGAAGCGCCGTCCACGGGGTGCAGTAGATCCCGCCGCTGCCACCAGTTGTTGCAGATTGTGGGGGAGTTAGGGCCCTGCACCCCTCTTCCCGAGATTCACTGCGACTCTGTCGCGGAGTATTGGGGGACTCAGGGCCCTGCACCCCCGGCTTCCTGCGATTCACCATGACTCTCAGCCAGCCAGTAAAGCAGAAGGTTTATTTGGATGACAGGAATACAGTCCAAGACAGGTCTTGCAGGCACAGACAACAGGGACCCCCTCAGTTTGGTCCATCTTGGGGTCCCAGCCCCCCTTGGGAGGTCAGAGCCATCTCTGCCCCCCAGCCATCTCTCCAGCCTGCTTCCCACACCCTGGCTTCAGCCACCCCTCCCACAGCCTTTGTTCAGTTTCCCGGGCTAAGGAGTCACCTGGCCTTCAACCCCTCCCTGGGTTCTCGTGTTACACACTTAGGTATGCGCCCTCGGGCTGTCTCCCATCCCCCAATGCAGACTATTCAGCCACACTTCCCTGTCAGCATTCACAGACCACAGTGAGAACAGGCCCAGTTCGTCACAGACTCTCAACCAGCCAGTAAAGCAGAAGGTTTATTTAAGGACAGGAACACAGTCTCAAGCAGAGCGTGTAGGTACGACCAGACCCCCTCAATTAGGTCCCTCTGGGAGGTTCAGGGAGCTTAGACCCCAGCTTGGGGTTCCCTGCGTTGCACTGTTGAGTCTGAACTTTTGATGAGCTTAAACTTAACCCAGACTTGATGTCTCTGTCTGAACTTTTAATCAAAGCTCTGACCTGCGAACTACTCATGACACCCCCCTCCCCTTAAGTAGCCATCTCCCCTTTTCTCTTTCTGAATTTACATTTTAACCTGTTTTATCCTGTAGAATCTTGATTGATTATACATGACCATTATGATCTGTTAATCACTTTGTTTACTTCTGTGTATAAATATTGATGCTCACCCCTAATAAACTTGCCACACTTACTCTGAAGCTTTTCAAGCTAAGGATAGTGTGAGCCCGTTGATCAACGAATTGGTGTCTGGTCTCTGACAGATTGTGAGCCCCATACCAACTCCGCACGAACTCGGGTGCTGGAGAGGTGAGTGAGGACTTGCTTTTTTACCTAACAATTTGGGGGCTCGTCCGGGATTTCCTTCTGGTGCGGTGCCTCTGTCCAGTGGTCAGACCACTCATATACGAATTGGCAGGCGCCACGGGAGATTTCTCCCAGCCAATTCAATATTGAGGAGTCGTGTACTGGACAGCAGGGTAAACGCCAGTTGGAGGGCTCCTGTCAGACACCATGGGTCAAGGGACTAGCGTGCCTCTTGAGAGTCCGTTGGGGATTGTAAATAAGTTATGGAACGAAGGGAAACTCCCAGTACAGACAGGAATGTCTAGGAGGAAGTTGTACACACTGTGTGTAAGGAATTGGACTGGGTATACCGCGGTATTGGCCGACCCGGAGATGAGGTGGCCTTCGTATGGCTCTTTCGAACAGGCTGCCTTAAGAGGAGTAAGGAGCCAGATCGAAAAAGACCATCCGGGACAGTTATGTTACTGCTTTTGTTGGGACACGGCAGCAGAGCTGTGGAAATCTTTTAAAATGATGGCAGTCAGGTATTCTCCCGAGAGTGAACCCCCCTCCATGTTATTTCGATGAAGGGTGTAAACCACGGCGTGTTTTGACTCGTCAGTTGGTCCCCACTGCACCTGCCCCTATTCCTCCGCAGGGGGACTCTCTCCAGGGCGCAGAGGGGAATCTGCAGGACTCCAGATCGGAATCTCTGCAGAGGGAGAAGGGGGAAATGGAAGGGCACACCTCGGGAGGAGTAATTACTAGGCAAAAGATCAAGCAGATGCAGCAGGTTGCATACCCCTCCCCTGGGGACGCCCAGAGGGTCCGGTCGCATCTGCAGATACTTACACCAGGGACGAATACACCCCTGCACCACCAGCTCAGACCATTCCCCAGGCCTGGATCAACTACGGGCAACAGCAGCAGCTGCAGCAAACTCAGCCTCCTCAATGACGGTACCCCGGGGGCAAAGGCAAACAATGTGATGGTCTTATTTCCTTAATGTCTTTAGCCGGCTCCTTCCTCACTTTCTCCCCTCCCAGCAAAGAGCCTCGTCTAACCCTTTCAGTCCAGGGACTGCCTGTCTCCTTCCTCATTGATACTGGAGCTACTTTCTCTCTTTTAAATCATGCCCCCTCTCCCTGGCTATCCTCTGAGGTTAAAACTGCAACTGGGGTGGAGGGCAACCCACAGTCTCTGGGACTCACTTTGCCTCTAAATGTTATTTATGCTGATAAATGTTTTTCTCACCGTTTTCTTTTTTCCCCAGCTTGTCTGATCCCTTTGATGGGCCGGGATTTACTCTGTAAGCTTGAGGCTACTTTAACCTGCACTCCTGAAGGGGTAGGATTATTGATGACAGTGTTAGGAAATTCGGCCCCAACTCAGGGTAATTGGGAACCCCCCCCTCTCTCCCCTGACCTCACTGACTTGCCTTTAACCCTCTGGGGAATTTCTGACACTGATGTTGGCCTGCTCCTTTCGGCAGAGCCAGTAAGGATTCAAGTGAAGCCCTCCTTAACCCCCCCGTCAGTCCCTCAATACCCCCTGTCGCTGGAAGCCTGGGAGGGCATCCGCCCCATTATCGAGGGATTCATTGCACAAAAGCTAGTCCGCCCTCAGCGCACTCCCTGTAACACCCCTATACTGCCTGTCAAAAAGCCTCCTAAAAAGGACGGAGACCCTATTCGTTGGCGCTTTGTACAGGATCTACGGGTTGTTAATCAGTAGGTGGTCCCTCTTCATGCAGTAGTTCCTGATCCAGCTACTATCATCAGCCAAATCCCCTGGGATGCTAAGTGGTTCACTGTTATTGACTTAAAATCAGCCTTTTTCAGCATTCCTGTGCACCCAGACCCTCAGTATCTCTTTGGTTTCACCTGGGAGGGACAAAGTTATGTCTGGCAACGACTTCCTCAAGGCTACAGAGACAGCCCCATGATTTTCAGCCAATGCCTCCGCCACTACTTGGAAGGCTTCACCAGTCCGCAGGGATCCACGTTAGTCCTATACGTAGATGACATCCTATTAGGTAACCGCGAAGAAGCTGCCCTCCGCATCGATGGTAAGGCACTTTTATTATACCTACACACCAGAGGCCACAAGATAGACCCTAACAAGATTCAGTGGGTCTCACAGAAGGTCCGATATCTGGGCTTCCTGTTAACCCCAGAGGGGAGACAAATGGACCCAGTCCGCATAAAGACTATCCAAAACTGCCCTCTGCCAAACACCAAGAAACAACTTCGAGGTTTCTTAGGATTAATTGGCGTCTGTCGCCCCTGGTTGCCGTCCTGCGGGGAGTTAAGCAAACCGCTCCACCGACTCACTGCTAACCTTGCTCCTGACCCTTTGCAGTGGTCCCCGGACACAATCCAAGCCTTTCAGTTACTCAAGGACAGTGTGGCCTCCTCCATGTCTCTCCGCCCCCCCCAATTACAGCAACCCTTTCACCTTTTTGTCCACGAGAGGGGCGGAATTGCTAGCGGCGTCCTTACCCAGCTGAGCGGGCCCCACCATTTCCCGCTTGCTCTTTACTCTCAGCAGATCGACCCTGTCGCTCAGGGAACCCCATCCTGCACCCGGACTCTGGCAGCAGCTGCCCTGCTGATCACAAAGGCAAAGAGCCTGACCCTGGGTTATTTTACCACAGTTTGGACCTCTCATGCCTTGTCAGCCCTTCTGCGTAGGGGCACAACTCAAGTCTTTTCGGCCCATCGTCAGCAACAGCTAGAGGCCGAACTCTTAAAAGACACTAACCTAATTTTTGAAAGGTGTGGGCCCCTTAATCCAGCTACCTTGCTTCCTGACCTGCCAGTCCTCCAGGATCAGCACGACTGTTTGGAAGTAGTTTATAGCATCTTACAAATAAGGGACCTGGCTTATGCCGGATGGCTGAGCCTGCCTCCCTCGCTCCACATACCCCGTGGCAGTTCACTGGCACCATGATAAGGGGGATCACTACGGCACGCACGCCCTCGTGGACACCATCGCTCGCTTTTGGTATGCTCCAGGCATTCAACCCTACTGCCTGTCAATAGCGAAAGCATGCAGCACATGTCAGCGTAATGGACCTGCTCCGCCTCTTAACAAAATTAAGGGTGGAAGACCTCCGCCTGCTGCTCCATTTCAACATCTTCAAATTGACTTTGCAGATATGCCAAAGGCTTTTGGGAAAAAGCACCTCCTTGTTTTGGTTTGCCCTCTGACTTCCTGGGTTGAAGCTTTTCCTACTGCTAATTGTACTGCTGCCACAGTGGCGAAGATTCTCCTTAGAGACATTGTACCCCGTTTTGGCATCCCTCTCGTGCTTGACTCAGATCGCGGACCTCACTTTACTGGTCATGTCCTTGGCCGTTTAGAACAAGGACTGGGCATTTCACACTCCTTTCATACACCCTACCACCCCCAGTCTAGCGGGAAAGTTGAGCGTATGAATAGGGAGCTTAAGTTTACATTGGCTAAATACTGTCAGGAAACAGGGTTAAAGTGGCCTCAGGTACTTCCCTTGGTCCTGTTTCACCTTCGTACTCTCCCAACCCGTGTATTGGGATTATCCCCCTTTGAACTGCTCTATGGACACCCCTCTTTCAAAGGCGGGGCGCTACCACGTGCTGATGTTTCACTATTGGGAGGGGATAAGACGGTTACTCACCGTTGTAACGGTTGTTCTTCGAGATGTGTTGCTCATATCCATTCCATTAGGTGTGCGCGCGCCGCGTGCACGATCGTCGGAGAATTTTCTACCCTAGCAACACCGGCGGGTCGGCTGTGGAGCCCCCTAGAGTGGCGCCTTCATGGCGCTGAATATATACCCCAGCCGACCCGGCGCCCCCTCAGTTCCTTCTTACCGGCTACTCCGACAGTGGGGACGGGGGGCGGGTTTGGAATGGATATGAGCAACACATCTCGAAGAACAACAGTTACAACGGTGAGTAACCGTCTTTTCTTCTTCGAGTGCTTGCTCATATCCATTCCATTAGGTGACTCCCAAGCCCAACTTAGGTGGTGGGGTCGGAGTGAGACATTGCTGTGTGCAAAACCGCTGATCCGAAAGCAGCATCGTCTCTGGACTGCTGCACTAGTGCATAGTGAGCTGTAAACGTGTGGACTGATGACCAAACCGCCGCTCTACAAATGTCCTGGATCGGAACATGTGCCAGGAAAGCAGTCGAGGAAGCTTGGGCCCTCGTGGAGTGAGCGGTGAGGTGCGGTGCTGAGACACCTGCCAGGTCATAGCAAGTCCGAATGCAAGACGTAATCCAGGAGGATAGGCGTTGTGAGGAGACCGGTGAGCCTTTCATTCGGTCGGCCACTGCAACGAAGAGTTGCGTCGTCTTTCTAAAGTGCTTTGTGCGGTCAATATAGAAGGCCAGGGCCCTGCGTACGTCCAGAGAATGCAAACGTTGATCCTGGCGAGTAGCATGTGGTTTAGGGTGAAAAACCGGAAGAAATATGTCCTGGTTGATATGAAATGGAGAAACCACCTTAGGGAGAAAGGCAGGATGTGGACGAAGCTGCACTTTATCCTTATGGAAAACTGTATAAGGGGGCTCGGATGTAAGCGCCCTGAGTTCAGAAACGCGCCTTGCTGAGGTGATGGCTACGAGGAAGGCTGTCTTCCAGGATAGGTACAAAAGTGAACAGGTGGCTAGTGGTTCGAATGGAGGACCTGTGAGTTTGGAGAGAACCAGATTGAGGTCCCACGTCGGGACGGGATGACGCTGTTGTGGGTACGTCCGGTCTAAGCCCTTGAGGAATCTAACGACCATCGGGTTAGAGAATACCGAGGACGTGAGTTCCCCTGGGTGAAAGGCTGATATAGCGGCCAGGTGAACTCTAATTGAAGATATCGCCAACCCTTGCTGTTTTAGGGAGAGGAGATATTCCAATATGAGAGGAATAGGTGCCTGTAACGGGGACGTGGCTCGTTGTTCGCACCAACAGGAGAACCGCTTCCACTTGGCCAAATACGTGGCTCGTGTTGAGGGCTTCCTACTGCTCAGCAGAATCTGTCGGACAGAGTGCGAGCATTGCCGCTCTGCCTGGGTGAACCATGGAGCAGCCACGCTGTGAGGTGGAGTGATTGCAGGTCGGGGTGACGCAGCCGGCCGTGGTCCTGAGAGATGAGATCCGGACATAATGGAAGCGGGATCGGTGTCTGAACCGAGAGTTCCAACAGTGTGGTGTACCAATGTTGTCTCGGCCACGCTGGAGCGACCAGAATTACCTGTGCCTGGTCTCTGCACAATTTGAGCAGTACCTTGTGGACCAGAGGAAACGGAGGGAAGGCATAAAACAGGTGGTCTTTCCAGGGAAGGAGAAATGCATCCGAGAGGGAGCCCGGAGCTCGACCTTGTAGGGAGCAGAACACGTGGCACTTCCTGTTGTCTCGCGATGCAAACAGGTCTATCTGGGGAAACCCCCACTTCTGGAAAACGGAATGTATGATGTCCGGACGGATAGACCACTCGTGCGTCTGGAAGGACCTGCTGAGTCGGTCCGCTAGAGTGTTCTGGACTCCAGGGAGGAACGATGCCGTGAGATGGATTGAGTGGGCGATGCAGAAGTCCCACAGGCGAATGGCCTCTTGGCATAGAATTGACGAACGTGCTCCTCCTTGCTTGTTGATGTAAAACATGGCCGTGGTGTTGTCGATGAGAACTAACACACAGCGGCCACGTAGGAGATTGAGAAATGCCTGGCACGCCAGGCGCACCGCCATCAGTTCCCGAACATTGATGTGCAGGGCTAACTGGGGTGCAGTCCACAGGCCCTGGGTATGGTGTTCGTTGAGATGGGCGCCCCAACCCACAGATGAAGCGTCTGTAACCAGGTGCAGAGAGGGTTGTGGGGCGTGAAATGGCATCCCCTCGCAGACCACATTGTGATCTAGCCACCAGGTGAGGGAGGTCAGGACCGAGTTCGGGACCGTGACCACCATGTTCAGGCTGTCCCGATGTGGACGGTATATTGACGACACCCAGGTCTGGAGTGGGCGAAGCCGAAGTCTGGCATGCCTGGTTACGTACGTGCAGGAAGCCATGTGACCCAGCAGGGTAAGGCACGACCTCACCGTGGTAGTTGGGAAGGCCTTGAGCCCTTGAATGAGGCTCGTGATGGTGCCAAAGCGGTTGTCTGGCAGGATGGCTTGTGCACGTCTGGAGTCTAGAACTGCGCCGATGAAATCTATTCTCTGGGTAGGTTCTAGAGTGGATTTGTCCTTGTTGAGTAGGATGCCCAACTCGTTGAATGTGTGCACTATTCTGTGGACGTGAGCTTGAACTTGCTCTTTGGTGCGACCGCGTACCAGCCAGTCGTCTAGGTACGGGAACACCTGTATCTCCTGCCGACGAAGGTACGCTGCCACGACAGCCATACATTTCGTGAACACTCTTGGGGCCGAGGATAGGCCGAAGGGAAGGACTGCAAATTGGTAGTGCACCGTGTTTACCACGAATCGCAGGAAGCGTCTGTGAGGTGGGTAAATTGAGATGTGAAAGTATGCGTCTTTCATGTCGAGGGCGGCGAACCAGTCTCCAGGATCGAGGGAAGGGATAATGGCCCCCAAAGAGACCATGCGGAACTTCAACTTTACTACGAATTTGTTGAGTCTGCGCAAGTCCAAGATGGGCCGCAGACCTCCTTTGGACTTGGGGATCAGGAAGTAACGGGAATAAAATCCCCTGCCCCTTAACTCTATCGGAACCTCCTCTATGGCCCCCATGGCCAGGAGCGTAGAAACCTCCTGTATAAGAAGTTGCTCGTGAGAAGGGTCCCTGAAGAGGGACGGGGAAGGGGGGTGGGAGGGGGGGATAGAAGAAAACTGGATAGCGTATCCCTTCTCCACCGTGCGGAGGACCCAGCGGTCCGAAGTTATAAGGGACCAAGCACGGTGGAAGTGGGAGAGGCGATCCCGGAAGGAGGGGGCTGGATCCTGGGGGATGACTGGGGCGCCGTCCTCGACCGCACCTTCAAAAGTTCTGCCTGGGGCCTGAAGGTGGTCTAGGTGGCCCCTGGTTCTGGCCGGGTTGAGGCCCGGTCCACCTTCTTCTACCACCTTGCCCTCGCCTCCGGGTCGAGTCCTGTCTCTGACGAGGCGGGGGGGGGGGTAGAAGCGCTGAGGCTGCGGCCTAAATGGTCTGCGCTGAGGGCCCGCAACATGCATCCCCAGGGAGCGCATGATTGTTCTCGAGTCCTTGAGGCTCTGCAGGCGAGAGTCCGTCTTGTCCGAGAACAATCCATGTCCCTCAAAGGGCAGATCCTGTAGGGTTTGCTGCAGCTCCGGGGGCAACCCCGAAACCTGAAGCCAGGAGATCCTCCGCATAGCGGTACCCGAAGCCATGGTTCTCGCAGCCGAGTCCGCTATGTCCAAGGAGGCTTGCAAGGAGGTCCGAGCCACCTTCTTACCCTCCTCTACCATGGCTCCAAACTCCTCCCTGGACTCTTGGGGAATCAACTCCTTAAACTTCCCCATAGAGTTCCAGGAGTTAAAGTTGTAGCGGCTCAGGAGCGCCTGCTGGTTCGCCGCTCTAAGTTGCAGCCCTCCGGCTGAGTAAACCTTACGGCCAAACAAATCGAGCCGCTTAGCCTCCTTTGATTTAGGCGCTGCAGCCTGCTGACCGTGGCGCTCTCTTGCGTTCACTGATGCCACCACCAGTGAACACGGTTGGGGGTGGGTGTACAAGTACCCATAGTCCTTAGACGGGACAAAGTATTTCCTTTCCACCCCTCTCGCTGTGGGTGGGATAGAGGCAGGAGTTTGCCATATCGTATCCGCATTGGTTTGTATCGTGCGGATCAGGGGTAACGCCACCCTCGATGGGGCATCCGCTCCAAGGATGTTAACGATAGGGTCCTGCACTTCCACTATCTCCTCCGCCTGCAGGTCCATATTACGGGCCATCCTACGCAGGAGATCCTGGTGAGCCCGAAGATCTATCGGAGGGGGACCTGTACATGACGTGCCCGCCACTGCCTCATCCGGAGAGGAAGAGGAAGATGCCTCCGGTGGTACTGGATCCAATGGAGGGTCCTGATCCCCCTGCTCCTGGGCCGGAGCATCACCTGTACTTGGATCTATGGTGTCGGGTGGCGTGGACACGGAAGCCTCCATGCCCCCTGGCGGAGGCCGAGAGATGGTGGATTCCGGGACCCTTCTAACTGAGTGACCCGAGCGAGAGGTCGATGGTATTGGAGCCCCTTGCTCCTGGTGGTACGCCCACGGGGTCCAAAACGACCAGTGAGATGGGCCATGAGAGTGGTCCTCTGCCATCTCCTGCCAATGGCCCAAGTTCCGTTCCTCGGCTTGCCCTTGAGGGGGGTATGCCGATCTCGACAGGTCCTCCGAGGAGCGAGACACCGATCTTGATGGCCATGGCGGTGCCGAGAGAGACGAGACGATTCCCGTGGGCTGCGGTGCCGCACGGTGCCGGTCCGGAGATGATCTATCTCTGCGCGGTGCCGGCGAACGGTGCCTGGACCGCGATCGGTGCTGATGATCTCGTCGGTGTCGGGAGCCGGATCTGGACCTCGACGAGGACCTGGAGTATGCCCGGTGCCGGGAGCGGCCTCTCGACGTCGAGCGTCGACCGTAGCGGTGCCGAGAACTACGTCTCGACGTTGATCGGTGCCGACGATCATAGCGGTGCCGAGACGTAGAACGGTGCCGCGACGAAGATCTTGGCCGCGAGTACGACCGGTGCCGAGGTGATATTCGGTGCCGGGACTGCGAGCGGCGTGGGGACCTGCTTCGGGACCTGGACTGGTGCCGAGGTTCCAGCCCTTGCGATGGAGGGCGCATCAGGGCAGGTTTCCCCCTTGACTGGACCGGGCGAGTCAACGGTGCCGTCGGTGCCAGTGGTTGAGGCGGTGCCGGCTCTGTGAGAGCTATCAAGTCTCTCGCCGCCACGAAGGTCTCCGGAGTCGACGGGAGTTGTATTATCGCCGGTCTCGGTGGAGACGCTATCTGCACCGGACTCAACGGCCTCGGTGCCGGAGTCGACAGTGCTGGAGGCACCTGTTTCCGGTGCTCCACCGGCGGACTCGGCTCTACCCCCGGCACTGGGGGAGCCGGCGCCTTCAGCACGGAGGGCCCCATCTTATGGGCTTTTTTATGCCCCGGGGATAATGACCGGCGTCGAGGTACTTGCTGCGGTGCCGATGAGGTCCGGTGCCGGGGAGGCTTGTCCGACACCACCCGCGCGGTCGGCATTGCCGGTGCTGCTGGGGCACTGCGCACCGAGGCACTAGGTGCCGTGGCTTGGCTCGTAGAGGGAGTGTCCGGACTAAGTGCCGCCTCCATCAGGAGTTGCCGGAGCCGAAAGTCCCGCTCTTTCTTGGTCCTTGGTCTGAAGGCCTTACAGATCTTGCACTTATCTGTTTGGTGGGACTCTCCCAGGCACTTCAGACAGGAGTCGTGCGGGTCGCTCGTGGGCATAGGCTTAGCGCAGGAGGCGCACTGCTTGAAGCCGGGAGCTTTGGGCATGAGCCCGGGCCCGCGGCCGGGGGAGAAAGGGGGAGACGACCCCCTTAGTCCCCTGGACTACTATAACAACTATAACAACTTTAAAACTATTTAACTATTTAACTACAAACACTAGAACTATAACTATAACTACAACTGCGAATAACTAACTAAGCTAGGGAGAGTGGAGGACAGCTATGCCGCGCTCCACAGTTCCAACGACCGTCAGGGGCGGTAAGAAGGAACTGAGGGGGCGCCGGGTCGGCTGGGGTATATATTCAGCGCCATGAAGGCGCCACTCTAGGGGGCTCCACAGCTGACCCGCCGGTGTTGCTAGGGTAGAAAATCTTCCGACAATCGTGCACGCGGCGCGCACACACCTAATGGAATGGATATGAGCAAGCACTCGAAGAAGAACATATGATCCCGTGCCAGTTTCTCTCCCTACAGGCTCGCCTCCGTACCCTTTGGAAAGCCTCGCAGTTTTCCCAGACCGTGCCGCTGGAAGAACAGATCCACCCGTTCCAACCAGGGGACTTCGTCTGGGCCAAAAAGTTCGTTCGTGGCGACACCCTCCAGCCGAGGTTTACTGGACCCCACCAGGTTCTTTTAACAACCCAGACTGCAGTGTTCCTGGAAGGACGCAAATCCTGGATCCACCACTCCCACGTCAAGCCAGCCGTAGTGGACCACAGTGACGGACCAGCAGCTCTTGCCACCACTGAGGACACTGCCTCCGACCAGTGGACCAGCTTACCTCTTTCAGACATCAGACTTAAATTGACTCGGCAAAAATGAGAGGACCTTTTATTCTGACAACTGTATGTTTTTTATTATGCCTTTTTAGTTTATTTTCTACTTATGAAGATAATGCTTTTATTAGATATTCCCACGAGGTTAAAACTCGTATTTTAGGAAATAGAAGTAATTGCTGGGTATGTACTCAATTTCCAGTAAATGCAGAACAGGAACTACTAGAATCTTTAACCAATGAAACTGCGACCCTATTTGAGAATCAGGCCGGGGAAATGTCCCAGCTGCGCCAGTTAGCTTTGCAAAACCACATGGCTTTAGACATAATGTTAGCAGCCCAGGGAGGAACTTGTGCCCTCATAAATGAAGAATGCTGTGTTTTTGTAAATGACACCTACTCTGACACTTTTCAATGTACCAAACATCTAAGGGAAATGGCTAAGAACTACTCCTCTGGCCAGCCACCTTATAATTGGTGGGGAGCCTTATGAAATTGGCTGCCTGGATTTGGGTGGGTTAAAAAAACTCTTGGTGGGTATTGTTGAGGCCATAGTAATCCTTATAATACTGTGTTGCTGTATTCAGTGTGTCCCCTCCCTCATAGACTCATGTGGGTCAGTTTATTCTTTTCCTACTTCAGCCAAGGGCCTTACTCTCTTCGAGTTGGCCCAGGCTGAAATTGCCAAGCGGCCCTTGGCTCCTTAAAATGGGGTGTAGCTTTTGGTAAATAGTTATCCCAAAGCTACAAATGGAGGAATGTTGAGTCTGAACTTTTGATGAGCTTAAACTTAACCCAGACTTGATGTCTCTGTCTGAACTTTTAATCAAAGCTCTGACCTGCGAACTACTCATGACACCCCCCTCCCCATAAGTAGTCATCTCCCCTTTTCTCTTTCTGAATTTACATTTTAACCTGTTTTATCCTGTAGAATCTTGATTGATTATACATGACCATTATGATCTGTTAATCACTTTGTTTACTTCTGTGTATAAATATTGATGCTCACCCCTAATAAACTTGCCACACTTACTCTGAAGCTTTTCAAGCTAAGGATAGTGTGAGCCTGTTGATCAACGAATTGGTGTCTGGTCTCTGACAGATTGTGAGCCCCATACCAACTCCGCACGAACTCGGGTGCTGGAGAGGTGAGTGAGGACTTGCTTTTTACCTAACAGCACCACCCAGCCCCAACCGAAACTAAACTCAGAACTCCTCCCGCTGCACCTCTCCTTTGTTCAGTCTCCCGGGCAGAAGGTGTTAATTCTCCCCACCCCCGTTCCTGGCTCAGGTTACAGCTCAGGTAGCTTCCTTCAAGGGAAGTCCCACATCCCCACTGCAACCCCCTGCAACATTCCCAGGTCAAATCTGCCCTGCTCCCTGCTCCGTCACACCCCCGCCCCGCCCCACGATGCACCCTGCCGCGGCTAACGCCGCCTGCCCCCGTCCCGCCCCACGATGCACCCTGCCGCGGCTAACGCCGCCTGCCCCCGCCCCGCCCCACGATGCACCCTGCCGCGGCTAACGCCGCCTGCCCCCGCCCCGCCCCACGATGCACCCTGCCGCGGCTAACGCCGCCTGCCCCCGCCCCGCCCCACGATGCACCCTGCCACGCCTAACGCCGCCTGCCCCCGCCCCGCCCCACGATGCACCCTGCCACGCCTAACGCCGCCTTCCCCCGCCCCGCCCCACGATGCACCCTGCCACGCCTAACGCCGCCTTCCCCCGCCCCGCCCCACGATGCACCCTGCCACGGCTAACGCCGCCTGCCCCCGCACCGCCCCACGATGCACCCTGCCACGGCTAACGCCGCCTGCCCCCGCCCCGCCCCACGATGCACCCTGCCACGGCTAACGCCGCCTGCCCCCGCCCCGCCCCACGATGCACCCTGCCACGCCTAACGCCGCCTGCCCCCGCAAAAACAACAAGGAGTCTGGTGGCACCTTAAAGACTAACAGATTTATTTGGGCATAACCTTTCGTGAGTAAAAACCTCACTTCTTCGGATGCATAGAGTGAAAGACTCTTTGTTGTTTTTGTAGATACAGACTAACACGGCTACCCCCTGATACTGCCCCCGCACCGTCCCACAATGCACCATGCCACGGCTAACGCCCACTCCTCTGCAGTCCCACGATGCACCCTGCCATGGCTAACGCCCACTCCCCCGCAGTCCCGCGATGCATCCTGCCACGGCTAATGCCGCCTGCCCCCGCACCATCCCACGATGCACCCTGCCACGGCTAACGCCGCCTGCCCCCGCCCCGCCCCACGATGCACCCTGCCACGCCTAACGCCCACTCCCCCGCAGTCCCACAATGCACCCTGCCACAGATAACGCCCAGTTCCCTGAACCTTCCCACTATGCACCCTTCCCGCCCCCCGGTGCCCAGCCCTGACCCACACGTCCCTGCCCCCCGGTGCCCAGCCCTTACCCACACATCCCTGCCCCCCATATCTGGCCCTGACCCACATGTCCCCGCTTGCCGGTGCCCAGCCCTTACCCACATGTCCCTGCCCCCCGTACCTGGCCCTGACCCATACGTCTCCGCCCCAGTGCCCGGCCCTGACCCACACGTTCCCGCCCTCCGTACCCGGCCCTTACCCACACGTCCCCGCCCCCAGTGCCCAACCCTGACCCATATGTGCCCACCCCCCAGTGCCCAGCCCTGACCCACACATCCCCGCCCCCGGTGCCTGGCCCTTACCCACACGTCCGTGGCTCTCTCGTGGGTGCTGTAGGCTGTCCTCTCCTCCACGCAGGCTATGTTGTGGGGCAGCGTGCCCACCTCTGCCACGTTGAGCTGTATCATGGCATTCACCTGCTCCTCCAGGTTCTGGTGTCTGCAGCGGGGACGCCCCGGGTCAGTGCCTGCCCTCCTGTGCCCCGGGGGCACCAGCCGGCTCATCCCATTGATCCCATTACGGCTGGGGCTCCGCTGATTGGACTGCAGGAGATTTGGCTCCGTTCCCTCATCTGACACGGCCCTGGGGTGGGGTGGAAGGAAATGCACAGGAAGCACAGATACCAGGAGTGCGACATGGTGGGGCACAGGGCGGTGCCATGCCTGGGGCACTGGAGGGCAAGGGGTGCCGGGCCTGGGGCACTGGGGGGCAGGGCAGTGCCAGGCCTGGGGCACTGGGGGACAGGGCGGTGCCAGGCCTGGGGCACTGGAGGGCAGGGCGGTGCCAGGCCTGGGGCACTGGGGGGCAGGGCGGTGCCAAGCCTAGGGCACTGGGGGGCAGGGCGGTGCCAGGCCTGGGGCACTGGGGGGCAAGGGGTGCCGGGCCTGGGGCACTGGGGGGCAAGGGGTGCCGGGCCTGGGGCACTGGAGGGCAGGGCGGTGCCAGGCCTAGGGCACTGGGGGGCAGGGCGGTGCCAGGCCTGGGGCACTGGGGGCAGGGCAGACCCCGGTTCCCCGCCTCACCTCTCCCTCTCCTCCTCTCGCAGCTGTTCCAGCAGCTGGTGCTGTCCCTGGCGCCAGCCCGTCTGCAGTGCCAGCCACCGGCCTTCCAGTGCCTGCTGGGCGTCTTTCAGCATCACCCCCAGCCTCTCCCCCGCCTCCCCTGGCCTGGCTCTGGGTGTGACCCCCGGGCCAGCTCCGGAGGGGGCGTCTGGGCGGGGCTGGCGTCTGGGCGCTCCACGGCTGGTGTGGGGAAGTTCCCGTCCAGCTGTCGGGGGACAGAGATAGTGAGGGACAGGCGGGGGGGAGTGAGCAAATCCCCCATATTTCCTCCCCCGCCGTCCCTCGACGCCCCCCGCCGTGGCTAACGCCCACTGCCCCCCGCCGTGGCTAACGCCCACTTCGCCCCCCGCCGTCCCACAATGCCCCCACCGTGGCTAACGCCCACTTCACCCCCCGCCGTCCTGCGACGCCCCCCACCATGGCTAATGCCCACTGTCCCCCGCCATCCCGCGACGCCCCCCGCCGTGGCTAACGCCCGCTTCACCCCCCGCCGTCCTGCGACGCCCCCCACCATGGCTAACGCCCACTGTCCCCCGCCATCCCGCGACGCCCCCCGCCGTGGCTAACGCCCGCTTCACCCCCCGCCGTCCCGCGATGCCCCCCACCGTGGCTAACGCCCGCTTCACCCCCCGCCGTCCCGCGATGCCCCCCACCGTGGCTAACGCCCGCTTCGCCCCCCCACCGTCCCGCGAGGCCCCCCGCCGTGGCTAACGCCCACTGCCCCCCGTACCTCTCCCCAGAGTGGCCGTGTCTCAGTGCTGGGCAAGGGGTCCTGGGATAGCCCGCCTCTGCCCCACCCCAGGGGCCGAGTCCCATCCCCAGGCAAGGGGCCCCATATAACCCGTCCCCGCACCTCTCCCCAGAGGGGCCACGTCCTGGCGCTGGGCAAGGTGGATCAGTCAGTGCCCTCCTCTTTCCCATCCTGCACCTGCCCCCGGCTCACCCTCTCCTGGGCACGGGGTGCTTGCGGATGCACCCCAGGGCACGGTCCTGGCCCTCTGCCGCCCAGAGGGCCTCCCCTCCTCCCCCAGCCCTCCCTGGTGAGCGAGATGAGGGCGTGGAGGGTGGCACCACCAGGGCTTCGGCCGTGACCTTCGGGCGCTGCCCGCTGCCCACGGGGGATGAGGACCCGGGCATATATCCCTCTGGGTGGTGGAGGGCCTTGGCAGAGTCCCCCCTAGCTGGCATGGGTGCTGGGCAGCCCAAAGGGGCGGAGTCCTTCCCTCCCCCCTCCCTGGCGCCCCTGACCCAAACAGAACCAGAACCGCCACTGGTAGCCAGGAGAACGGCCTGGCATCACAGAAAACCTGCCTTCAGCTGAGACACAGCCCTCCGGGGGGCTGGTTATATGGGGACCCCTCACCCGGGGCAGGGACACAGCCCCTCTGGGGTGGGGCGCTGTATCCACCGGGAATTTTGTGTAACATCTGTACGAAGCCTGTGTGTGCCTCAGTTTCCCGCACTGGTAAAAGGGTCATGCTGGTCTTGGGGCAGTGTGGGGGCCTGGTTCCTGGGTGAAGTGAATGGGTCTGTCAGGCACATGCCGAACGCACCCCAGGCAGAACCCCCAAAGGCATCCCCGGATAACCAGCCCCTGCCCCAGCCCGGAGGGGCTGCATGTCGGCCCCGGAGGAGGGGTCCCCGGATAACCAGCCCCCACGGGCCCTGTATAACACTGGAGAGGCTCTGAGGCGCGTCTCCCCTGCCAAGGGACCAAGCAGGTGCCAGCCGCATCCTCGGGCATGATGCCAGCCCTCCAGCGCCGCACGCCCACCCCCCATGCCTCATGGAGCCTGCAGAGCCCAGGGCATCCGCCACATGTGGGGCTCCCAGACATGCGTGGGAGTGCACGGTCTGCACACATCTGGGTCCTGAGCTCAGCTCCGGCAGGGGTCAATCCAGAGTCGCCCCAGATTGCAATGGGGGCAGGGCTGGGTTCTGAGCTCAGCTCCGGCAGGGGTCAATCCGGAGTCGCCCCAGATTGCAATGGGGGCAGGACTGGGTTCTGAGCTCAGCTCCCGCAGGGGTCAATCCGGAGTCGCCCCAGATTGCAATGGGGGCAGGGCTGGGTTTTGAGCTCAGCTCCGGCAGGGGTCAATCCGGAGTCGCCCCAGATTGCAATGGGGGCAGGGCTGGGTTTTGAGCTCAGCTCCGGCAGGGGTCAATCTGGAGTCACCCCAGATTGCAATGGGGGCAGGGCTGGGTTCTGAGCTCAGCTCCCCCGTGTCAATCCGGAGTCACCCCTGATTGCAATGGGGGCAGGACTGGGTTCTGAGCTCAGCTCCCGCAGGGGTCAATCCGGAGTCGCCCCAGATTGCAATGGGGGCAGGGCTGGGTTCTGAGCTCAGCTCCGGCAGGGGTCAATCCAGAGTCGCCCCAGATTGCAATGGGGGCAGGGCTGGGTTCTGAGCTCAGCTCCGGCAGGGGTCAATCCGGAGTCGCCCCAGATTGCAATGGGGGCAGGGCTGGGTTCTGAGCTCAGCTCCCCCGTGTCAATCCGGAGTCGCCCCAGATTGCAATGGGGGCAGGGCTGGGTTTTGAGCTCAGCTCCGGCAGGGGTCAATCCAGAGTCGCCCCAGATTGCAATGGGGGCAGGGCTGGGTTCTGAGCTCAGCTCCGGCAGGGGTCAATCCGGAGTCGCCCCAGATTGCAATGGGGTCAGGGCTGGGTTCTGAGCTCAGCTCCCCCGGGTCAATCCGGAGTCACTCCAGGCCCGGATGGGGATCGTATGGACAACTGGCCAGCAAGAGCAGACTAGAGTGTGGGGGGGGTCCCCATCGTCCCGCATCCTTGGGGGAATCCCAGCCCCCCCGTGATCTCACTTCCTGCCGGGGCGGGGCGGGGCGCGGGAGCCGCCAGACGCCGCGCGGGTCCCGCCAGCCGCAGCATGGCCAGTGGCGAGCCCCGGCCGGACCAGCCCCCGCTGCAGGCCCTGCGCGATGCGGCGAACCGCCTGCGGGTGCGGGCGCTGCGGGCCACGTGCGCTGCGGGCTCGGGGTGAGCGGAGCCGGGCTTTGCCTGGCGGGGGGGCTCTGTGCGTCCCCTCCTCCCGGGGGGGCGCCATTGCCAGGCGGGGGGGCTCTGTGCGCCCCTCCCCCCGGGGGGGCGCCATTGCCTGGCGGGGGGGCTCTGTGCGCCCCTCCCCCCGGGGGGTGCCATTGCCTGGCGGGGGGGCTCTCTGCGTCCCCTCCCCCCGGGGGGGCGCCATTGCCTGGCGGGGGGGCTCTGTGCGTGCCCCTCCCCCCGGGGGGGCGCCATTGCCAGGCGGGGGGGCTCTGTGTGTGCCCCGCTCCCCGGGGGGGCGCCATTGCCTGGCGGGGGGGCTCTGTGTGTGCCCCTCTCCCCGGGGGGGCGCCATTGCCTGGCGGGGGGGCTCTGTGCGTCCCCTCCTCCCGGGGGGCGCCATTGCCTGGCGGGGGGGCTCTGTGCGTGCCCCTCCCCGCGGGCAGCAAAGTGGCCTGGATACTGGGGGGAGGGTCTCGGAGCCCTTCTCTTGCGTGGGGTGGGGGCGGGACTCTGGTATGTCAAGGGTTAACCCCCGCAGGCCACGGGGCGGGGGGCCGCAGGACGGGTCTGCCCCCCTCCCACGTGCTGGAGGAGGGTGTGAGGAGAAAGAAGAACAGGAGTACTTGTGGCACCTTAGAGACTAACAAATTTATTAGAGCATAAGCTTTCTTGGACTACAGCCCACTTCTTCGGATGCATATAGAATGGAACATATATTGAGGAGATATATATACACACATACAGAGAGCATGAACAGGTGGGAGTTGTCTTACCAACTCTGAGAGGCCAATTAATTAAGAGAAAAAAAAAAAAAAAAAAAAAAAAAAACTTTTGAGGACAAAATCACAAAGTTCAGCCACCAGGTTGGCTGTGACATTATCAGGGATACTGTTCCTGATAGCTTGTAGTCCATCTTTGTGTGGAATATTGGTGTAGAGGGCTTCTACGTCCATAGTGGCCAGGATGGTGTTTTCTGGAAGATCACCGATGGATTGTAGTACTCGGCTAGCTTGATTATCACTTCAAAAGTTTTTTTTTTTTCTCTTAATTAATTGGCCTCTCAGAGTTAGTAAGACAACTCCCACCTGTTTATGCTCTCTGTATGTGTGTATATATATCTCCTCATTATATGTTCCATTCTATATGCATCCGAAGAAGTGGGCTGTAGTCCACGAAAGCTTATGCTCTAATAAATTTGTTAGTCTCTAAGGTGCCACAAGTACTCCTGTTCTTCTTTTTGCGGATACAGACTAACACGGCTGTTACTCTGAAACTTGTCATTATGCAAGGTGTGAGGAGAGTAAGGCGTGCTCTCTGCTCTGATTGGCTGGGCTGAGCTGTCATTCCATGGGGGGGCTGCTCAAGCCTTGTGGCACCGCCCCTGGTCTGGAGGGGTGGGGCTTGGCTGCTGGGGGCGGGGCCTGGGCTGCATGGGACCAGAATGGGGGGTGTTGTGCCCTCTGGGGGGAGAGGGCTTGGCTGGGATCCCACTATGGCCCGGGGGGGGGCCACACCAGCTGACTCTGCCCCATCTCCCCCCACAGCCACCCCACTTCCTGCTGTAGTGCGGCTGAGATCGCGGCCGTGCTGTTCTTCCAGGCCATGCGCTACCAGGCCAGCCAGCCGGCGCACCCCAGCAATGACCGATTTGTCCTCTCCAAGGTGGGGCGTGGGGTCCCCTCTTGGCCAGGGGAGGGGTCTCCCTGGCTCGGCTATGGGGGAAATTGGGGGGGGTCCCTGTGGCTGGGCTATGGGGGGATCGGTGGGGGGTCCCATCTTGGCCAGGGGGAGGGGTCCCCCTGGCTCGGCTATGGGGGAATTGGTGGGGGGTCCCTGTGGCTGGGCTATGGGGGGTGGCACGGGTGCGGGTTCCCTTGGCGGCAGCATGAGGCTTCCCCTCTGCAATGTCCTCTCTTGTTCCATTTGGGGGCCTGGCCTGGACCTTCGAGGTGCTGGGGGTGCCCATGCTCTGCCCCCACGGGGGTCTAACCCTGCCCCCTGCCCACAGGGCCACGCTGCCCCCTTGCTCTATGCCGCCTGGGCTGAGGCCGGCTTCCTCAAGGAGTCAGAGCTGCTGAATCTACGCAAGATCGACAGTGACCTGGAGGGACACCCCACCCCGGTGAGTGTGGGGGTCCCTGGGATACCAGCCCCCCCCCCCCCCAATGACAGCCTGCCGCCTCTCTCTGCTCCCGGTGGGGTGGAAAGCCATAGGGCCCATCCGAGCTGGGGACCCGCCATTGGGAATGAGAGCAGCTGGGGGACTGCTGCACCTTGTCCTGAGGGGTGCCGCAGTGGGGGGGGCAGGGACTGTGGGGGTCTCCCCCAGTGCTCTCTGCTGTCACGTGGCCCCTCTCTCCACCAGAGGCTGCCCTTTGTGGATGTGGCCACGGGCTCACTGGGGCAGGGCCTGGGCGCAGCCTGCGGGATGGCCTACGTAGGCAAGTACTTCGACAAGGCCAGGTGAGTGCCTGGGGGGCTCCCCCAGCCTGGGATAGGTGGTTGGGGAGAACTGGGTGGCAATGTGGGGAGGGGGAACTGGGGTTCAGAAGCTGAGGGAGACATGGCCTGATTGTGACCCCCCCCCTTTCTGGGGCTGTGTGGAGGTCTGGGGAGGCGTGGCCTGGCCGTGAGCCCGCGTGCTCTGGGGGGGGCGCTCAGGGAGGCGTGGCCTGGCCGTGAGCCCACCCGCTCTGAGCCGGGGGGGGGGGGGGGGGGCGCTCAGGGAGGCGTGGCCTGGCCGTGAGCCCACCCGCTCTGGGCCGGGGGGGCGCTCAGGGAGGCGTGGCCTGGCCGTGAGCCCACCCGCTCTGGGCCGGGGGGGCGCTCAGGGAGGCGTGGCCTGGCCATGACCCTGCCCCTCTGGCCAGCTATCGGGTGTTCTGCCTGCTGGGTGACGGGGAGGTATCGGAGGGCTCCGTCTGGGAGGCTCTGGCTTTCGGCTCCCACTACCGGCTCGATAACCTGGTGGCCATCGTGGACGTCAACCGGCTAGGCCAGAGCGAGGCGACGCCGCTGTGCCACGACATGGAGGTGTACCGCCGCCGCTGTGAGGCTTTTGGGTGAGTGCCATGGGGGCCGGGGCCCTGGGTGGGGTGGGCAGCCCTGGGGCTGGCTAACCGCTCCCTCCCCGGCAGGTGGAACACCTACGTGGTGAATGGCCACGCCGTGGAGGAGCTGGGCGAGGCCCTGCGGCAGGCGGCTCAGGGGAAGGGGAAGCCCACGGCCATCGTAGCCAAGACCTACAAGGGACGAGGCATCCCTGGTGAGTGGGCTCTGAGTGCTGCAGGCCATGGCCTGGGGCCCCACGGCTGGCTCCCGGCTGGGGAGGCCTGGCGGGAGGGCGGGCCATGCTTGTGGGGAGGGGGTTCAGTGGCTCTTTCTCCCCTTCTGACAGCTATTGTGGGGTGCGACAGAGTAGGGACCTCAGGAGAGCTGAGGGTGAGGCCTCCCCTTCCAGAGCCGGGGAGAGAACCCAGGAGTCCTGGCTCCCAGCCCCCACTCCCCTCCCCGAGCCGGGGGAGAACCTAGGCATCCTGTCTCACTTCTGCTCGCTCCCTGGGGGTGGTTCGATGCCAGGTGTGGAGGACATGGAGAACTGGCACGGCAAGCCCATGCCCAAGGACAAGGTGGAGTCCATCATCGGTGCCATCCAGAGCCGGATCCAGACTCACCAGGTGCTGGTGCCACAGGCCCCCATTGAGGATGTCCCACAGATCAGCATCGCCGGCATCTGCATGCCCTCGCCGCCCGAATACACCATTGGGGACAAGGTGGGGAAAGGGGAGCTGTGACGGAGCAGGGAGCGGGGCGGACTGACCTGGGAATGTTGCAGGGGGGTTGCATTGGGGATGAGAAGGAATTTACCTGAGCCAGGAGGGGGGTTGGGAGAAGTGACACCTGGACAAAGGAGAGGAGGAGCAGAGGGGAGGGGGGAGAGCTGCTGGAGGGGTTTGGGTAGTTTCAGTTTGGGCTGGATGGTGCAACGCAGGGAACCCCAAGCTGGGGTCTAAGCTCCCTAAACCCCCCAGAAGGACTTGATTGAGGGGTTCTGGTTGTACCTACACGCTCGGCTTGGGACTGTGGTCCTGTCATCTAATAAATCTTCTGTGTTACTGGCTGGCTGAGAGTCCCGGGGAATCGCAGGAAGAGGGGTGCAGGGCCCTGACTCCCCCACACTCCATGACAGGAGCCCAGGGCTGGGGTGGCAGGGGGCTAGGGGAAGGGGGTCTGGACTGACTGGTGGCTGTGGGGCCAGGACCGTGACACTCCCCTGCCCTGCAGGTGGCCACGCGGAAGGCCTATGGTGTGGCGCTGGCAAAGCTGGGCGCTGCCAACGAGCGCGTGGTGGCCTTGGACGGCGACACCAAGAACTCCACCTTTTCCGAGCTGTTCAAGCGGGCGCACCCCGAGCGCTACATCGAGTGCTACATCGCCGAGCAGAACATGGTCAGTGCTGGGGGCTGTGTGTGGGGCTGGGGGCTTCTCTGGGGCCAGCTCTCACGCACTCTCCCCCTAGGTCAGCGTGGCTCTGGGCTGCGCCGCCAGGGACCGGGCCGTGGTCTTCGCCAGCACCTTTGCTGCTTTCTTCACCCGGGCCTTCGACCACATCCGCATGGGCGCCATCTCCCGGACCAACCTCAACCTGTGCGGCTCCCACTGCGGGGTCTCCATCGGTAGGCACGGGGGGGGACGCTGGGCTGCCCTGTGACACTCTCCTCCCCCCCCCCCCCCCGGGCCCTGGTGCCTTGGCCATGTTGCCAGAGGGCCACGTGCAGATTGGTGGCAGGGCTGAGAGCAGATCCCGGGCGTCGGGGATCCTGGAGGCCGCGTGGCCAGGGGGGTGTGCGGCTGGCCCCCCGCGCTGCCGAGCGAGCCTGCTGTCTAGCCCGGCACCTCTTGTGGCTCCCCGCAGGGGAGGACGGCCCCTCGCAGATGGCCCTGGAGGACATAGCCATGTTCCGAACCATTCCCGGCTGCACTGTCTTCTACCCCAGCGACGCGGTCTCCACGGAGCGCGCTGTCTGCCTGGCTGCCAACACCAAGGTAACCGCTCCGGGGGGCTCCTTGTGCTGCTGCCTCAGGAGTGGGGTCTGTGGGGTGTCCTCAGGGGCCAGCTATGGGATCTGGCTGTAGGTCTGGATGGCACCGATGGTGGACTCCACCTTGTCCTAGGGCCTGGCCGTGCCAGTTCTCTGCATCCTCCATTCGCCTGCCCCTGAGAGAGACTCCTGGGTTCTCTCCCTGGCTCGGGGAGGGGAGGGGGTCTGGTGGGTCAGAGCAGGGGGGGCTGAGAGCCAGGACTCCTGGGTTCTCTCCCTGGCTCGGGGAGGGGAGGGGGTCTGGTGGGTCAGAGCAGGCGGGGGCTGGGAGCCAGGACTCCTGGGTTCTATCATCGGACCCGTGCAACCTTGGATTTCCTCCGCTTGTAGCGTCACTTGACGGCGTGGTGGTAAGCTGGGAATCCTGCAGGTGTCCCATGTGTTTGGGGGGGCAGCTGTCGATAGCTCGGCCTGGAAGCTCTCCTGGGTCACCCAGTCCAGGTCTGTTACCCCCTGCCCTCTAAGCTATGGGAGCAGGGTGAGCCCAGGGTCCTGGGAGACCTGCCCGGATGTGTGTGGGATCACAGAGCCCCACCTGTGGCTAGGGGTCTGCTGCCTGTTGGCATCAAGCTCTAAGTCTGCCTGTGACCTGCCTTGCCTGGCTTCTCTGCCGCCACCTCTGCTCCCTAGGGCATCTGCTTCATCCGGACCAGCCGCCCAGAGACCCCGGTCATCTACCCGCCGGAGGAGAAGTTTGAGATTGGCCAGGCCAAGGTAAGGGGCTGGGAAGAGTGTGTGTGGGGGTGAGTTGTTGGGTGACCCTGGGTCAATGGCGGCCTCACTCTGTGCCTCAGTTTCTCCTCCTGCCCTGTCTGGATTGGAGGCTCTTTGGGGATGGGTCTGCGCATTATAATGGGCCTCACCCAATGCTGGGAGAGGGGCAGGGGGGGTTGTGGAGCTCAGGGCCCTGGTGTGCCGGGAGCTGTCGGGTGGTGGCTGGGCGGGATCTGGGTAGCACCTGGCGCAGTGCAGAGTCCAGCCTCTGGGTGCTTCTCTTACACAATCCTATGGCCGTGGGAAGCGCTGGCTCAACTCTGGAGCAGGCCCCGCTCCCCTCTCTGCCCGGGCCAGTTGTGGGGTGACGCTGGCGGAGCCGACCGATCTTGCTCCATGGCTGCGGGACGGCACCGCCCAAATGCCTCAGGGAAAAGGGTTTCCTGGCCAAGGACTGAGGGAGATCGGAGGCAAGGGGAGCCGGTGAGAGACCCGGAGTTTACAGTCTAGAGGTGGGGTGGGAAACTGAGGCACAAGGTAATGGCGGAGAGCCCAGGCGTGCTAGATTCCAGAGCAGAAAGGGGCTCCAGCCTGTTCCCGGGCTGCTCCTGCGTGGGGTGGGAGCGTGAAGTGGTTAATCTTTAAAGGAGGGGGTGAATGTGCCAGGGGGCGGTGGCATCTGGCTGGACTCCCCCAGGCTCCAGAGTCCTGCCAAGCGCCAGTCCCTGCTGGGGTGTTGGGTCTCGGGCAGCGTCTGTAACATATGATTCCCGTGCCTGCCTTGGTTTTCTCCTTCACCCTCCATGGTGACCCCGCGGGGGGAAAGAACTCAGCTGGTCCCTCCCCGTGCTCTCTGTAGCTGGGCTGCCCCATGTCCCCATGCAGACACTGCCTCTTGGCGGGGGGTTTACCACAGTGGTGGGGAGTCGCTGTAGTGGGTTCCGTGTAGACCTAGTCCAGGCCTGCTCCCAGGGCAGAACAAGAGCTGTGTGGGGGCAGGTGTCAGCGGCTGACTGGGCCTTTACAGACCAGGCTGAAAATCCAGGCGGACTCCAGCCAGAAACAGCGGGCAGGCCCGGGCAGGACATGGGAAGGGGTTGGGTGACAGGGAGAAGGGCTGCCCTTGGGTGGGATTTGGAGCCCTCCCCTGTCACCCAAGGGGGGGGAAGGAGGGAGCCAAGGCCGGGAGCAGCCTCAGCTTGGCTGGCCCTTGAGGGCAGCAGCTTGGCCAGGTGACCTATCAATGGCTCCTTGTTGGGCAAAGGTGACCAGTGTGGTTGTCCATACACTCGGAAAGCCTCCCACAAGGGGCTGGCTGGGCTGGATTCACTCCGGAGCGGGACAGGGAGCGCTGGTGCCAAAGACACATGGGCCTCCCCGGTACAACTGTGTGGGGTCTTGGGGCCCGGCCTGCTAAATGGGTCACTCCCGGGAGACTGGCTACAGGCTGGGGCATAGACCAGACCCGGTGACTGTGCCAGCCCCGGATCTGCCACTAGGTGGCAGAAGACTCCATAAAGTCTCAGCCAGAAATCCCCAGCTCTGGGAGGGGAGTGGGGTCTAGTGGGTAGGGCTGGGAGCCAGAGCTCCGGGGTTCTCCCCCACCGCTCTGGGAGGGGAGGGGAGGAGAGTGGGGTCTACTGGTAGGGCTGGGAGCCAGAGCTCTGGGGTTCTCCCCCACAGCTTAGGGAGGGGAGGAGGGGGGTCTAGTGGGTAGGGCTGGGAGCCAGCGCTCCGGGGTTCTCCCCCACAACTCTGGGAGAGGAGTGGGGTCTAGTGGGTAGGGCTGGGAGCCAGCGCTCCGGGGTTCTCCCCCACAACTCTGGGAGGGGAGTGGGGTCTAGTGGGTAGGGCTGGGAGCCAGAGCTCCGGGGTTCTCCCCCACAACTCTGGGAGCGGATGGGGGGGGTCTGGTGATCAGATCCAAAGAAAGATTTAATGCGAGGAGAGGGAAGGTGCCTGCTAAGCCAGTGGGGTGGGAGAGTGCAGAGACCTGCCTGCCAAGGGAAGGGCCGGGCCAGGAGGCCTGACCCTTGGCTGCAGGAATGGGCCTGGCTGAGTCTGGCCCTCTGGCGTCAGTAACCTGCCGTCTCTGTCCCCAGGTTGTGCGTAAGAGCGACGCTGACAGGGTCACGGTGATCGGAGCCGGGGTCACGCTGCATGAGGCCCTGGCTGCTGCTGACGAGCTCGCCAAGCAAGGTAACCAGCACTCGGGGGATGGCCATGAGCTCGCTCCCCCATGCTCCTCTGACCCTTTCCTCCTCTGACCCTCTGTCCCTTCCAGGCACCCACATCCGGGTCATCGACCCCTTCACCATCAAGCCCTTGGATGCAGCCACCATAGTCGCCAGTGCCAGGGCTACCGGAGGGCGCATCATCACCGTGGAGGATCATTACAGAGAGGGTAGGAGGCTAGCGGCCGGGGGCTCCCAAATGCCTGTGGGGGAGGGGGGAGCAATGGCAGGGTGGCTGCTCACTCCCATCCCTTGGATGGCTGGGAAATCCCGAGCAGGAGGGTTATTTCCCATTTTAGCACTGGGCAACCCCGGCAGGACTAGGGTGTCGAGGAATCTCAGCTGGGATGGGGCAGAGGGGACTGACAGCGTGTGTTGTGTAGCCTAAATCGCAGGTCCGGGCGTTCGCTGGACACCAAGGGAGAAGAGCTGTTGAAACTAAAGGAGGATGTTGGCCCAAGAACAAAGGGGCGTGAACTGGCCAAGGATCGACTGATGCTGGAAATAAGGTTTCCAGCCATCACGGGGGTGGGGGAACCTGCCGGGAAGTTGGATTGTAACTAGTTCTGGGCTAGAACTAGAAGGGATCTCCTGGGTCCCAGGGCTGGCTTGTGAAAAGCCAGGCCTGCTGGCAGAGCTGGAATGGAACCCAGGTGTCCTGCGAGCCTGTCCTGCCCACGTGACACATCTCAGAGGGGCTGTGACTAGCACACCATAAGCAACGGCCACTTCTCTGGCAAGGAGAACTAGGGCTGTGTAGCTTGACCCTTCTCTCTATGCTAGGTGGGATTGGGGAAGCAGTGGCCGCGGCTGTGTCCGGGGAGCCTGGTATGGTGCTCCAGAGTTTGGCTGTGTCAGGAGTGCCCCGGAGTGGCAAACCGGCCGAACTCCTGGACCTCTTCGGGATCAGCGCCAAGAGCATCCTAGCAGCTGTGAAGAGCACCTTTGCCAACTAACACTCTGGCCATGTCCGGGGCGAGGAGAGCCAGCTGCTTTCCGGTCCTCCACCCCCAGCCCAGCCCTGTTCTTTCTGCTAACTTCCTGCTCAATGTGACCGAAACTGCTGCTCGCACATCTGGGGCTTGTGATTCCCCCTCCTCCCCCCCGGCCTGGGACATGACTCACCCACTTGCCCAAGCTCAGCTGGTTCTCTCTGCACACTAGCAGGCTAACATTCCCTCCCCTGGTTGAGCAACTTCCACCCCATTCCCCTGCTGAGCTCCTGGGCCGTAGACATTCCTTGCTAACCCATGAGTAGCTTACCAAGCGCTGCCTGCCACTGCTCCCATCATCTGCTGGGGCAGGGGTTCTGCAGGGCAAGGAGAGGCTGCCCCTCCCCTGGCCAGTGGGGCCTCTGTCCCTGGGGTAGATAGTGTGGGGGCAGGTGTTCCAGGCACTGCTATGGACCAATCTGTACTAGTCTTACCTAAAGCTGGTGTGGTGCAGGCTTCGTCCAATAGCTGTGCGCTCGGGGGGCCCCGCTCCTAGGGGAAGGAGACAAATATTAATGCAGCAGCAGCGTCTTAATCTATCAGGACATTCCTGGCGCGATCCAGGCCTCTGGCTCGGTCAGTGTTAGAAACGACCAAACCCAGCTCTCTTCCGGGGCCGACTGCTGCCGCTCCAACAGGACGGCTTCCCTTCACCTGCGCTTCCAAATAAAAGGGTTAAACGGAGTTGGCGTGGTGTGACTCTGAGAAGCAGGGCAGGGGCTTGGCTACTGTTCAGCAGACCACTGGACTCCCTGGCAGGGTGGCATGAATAGAGCAGTTTATATCCCTGGGCCAGGGCAGCCTGCCCTCCCTGTGCCCAATGTCCCAGGGTACCCATCGGGCCTGGCCCTCAGTGCCTCACTCCCAGCAGTCCAGGGATGCCATGCTGGTTGCCATGGGCTGGAAGCAGGGCTGCTTCAGAGAAAGGCTGCCCCTGGGCGTGACTGAAGGCAGGAGGCAGCCATCACTGCTGCAGCTAAGGGCCCTCACAAGCTGTGCATAAGTGGTTCAGCTGGGGGTTATGCCAAGGGGGGCCATCAGTGCTCCTCTGTCATTCCCATCAGCCCCTGGGGCAGGCAGGGCTGTTGGTTGGTGTCACTCATGCCAATGGGAGCCATCATGGCTGCCAGTCAGTGCCCTTCCCATGAGCCCCTGGGGCAGGCAGGGCTGTCTGTTGGCATCACTCATGCCAATGGGAGCCATTGTGGCTGCCAGTCAGTGCCCCTCCCATGAGCCCCTGGGGCAGGGCTGTCAGTTGGTGTCACTCACAGCACTGGGGGCCATCATGGCTGCCAGTCAGTGCCCTCCCATGAGCCCCTGGGGCAGGGCTGTCAGTTGGTGTCACTCACAGCACTGGGGGCCATCATGGCTACCAGTCAGTGCCCTCCCATGAGCCCCTGGGGCAGGACTGTTGGTTGGTGTCACTCACAGCACTGGGGGCCATCATGGCTACCAGTCAGTGCCCTCCCATGAGCCCCTGGGGCAGGGCTGTCGGTTGGCATCACTCATGCCAATGGGAGCCATCATGGCTGCCAGTCAGTGCTCCTCCCATGAGCCCCTGGGGCAGGGCTGTCGGTTGGCATCACTCATGCCAATGGGAGCCATCATGGCTGCCAGTCAGTGCTCCTCCCATGAGCCCCTGGGGCAGGGCTGTCGGTTGGCATCACTCATGCCAATGGGGGCCATCATGGCTACCAGTCAGTGCCCCTCCCATGAGCCCCTGGGGCAGGGGGGGTTCTCTGGGGGGAATATTATAGGGGGCATTTCCCCCGCCCCTCACCTCAGAGAGGCGGGAGGGAAGGGCGGGCCCCTCTGATTATCGCAACCAATGGGAGAGAGGACCACCCCCAAAGAGGTTCGTTCCCATGAGCTTTGGCCCTGTCAGTCAATGGCTTCCCGCCCTCCACCCACCCTTGGGCGGGTCTCGAGGGGCGGAGGGAAGCGCCAGCCAATCACGAGACGAAGCCCTGGGGATGCCTCGCGCTTCGTCGGTAAGGCGGGAAGGCTGGGAGAAAGCGAACAATCGGGAGAAAGGCAGGGCGTGGCTAGAGCGAGCTCGTCCAATCAGATGAGAAGGAGGCGTTGCTGAAGGCTGCAAGGCGACGGAGCACAGGACAGCGGACGGGGCGTGGCGTAGCTGGCTAACAGCTCGGCCTATCGGCTGAGAGAAACAAAGGCAGCGACCAATCGGAAACGGGGGAAGGGGGCGGGATGAGGTGCCGCCCGGCCAATCACAACGGGGGACGGGGCGTGCGCTCCGTGAGGCGCGCGAGGAATTTCAAACGGGGAGGGGCGGGGGCGTATATAGAAGGAAGGGGCGGGGCCGTGGCAGCCCTGGTGGCGGCGGCGACAACAGCAGCGGCGAGCGCGGAGTAGCGGCCGGGTGAGCGCCCCGGGGCGGGAGGCGGCCGGGACCCGCCCGGCCGCGCCGCTCTCGGGAGCCGGGGTGGGAGGAGACCCACAAAGCCAACCGCCTTGAGGGGCCCGCGCGCCCCCGGCCCGCGCGCGGCTCACAGCGAGGCTGGGCGCTGAGGGGCAGGCCCCGCCCCCTCGGCCCCGAGTGAAGCAGGCCCGGCTGCTATTGGAGGAGGCGGGCCCCGCCCCCGCCCTGGGCTCGGCACGAGGCGGAGCTGGGATGCTGGGGCGGGCGGGCGCAGTGAGGGAGGAGCCCCCTGAGGGAGCATCCTCTGCCCCTCCCCCTCCCCCTGCCCCGCCCCGTGAGGGGGGACTCTGAGCCCCTCCCCCTCCCCCACTCCTGGGGGGGCCTCTGAGCCCCCCCTCCTTCTCCCCCTCCCCCACTCCTGGGGGGGGCCTCTGAGCCCCCCCTTCTTCTGCCCCTCCCCCTCCCTCACTCCTGGGGGGGGCCTCTGAGCCCCCCCTCCTTCTGCTCCCTCCCTCACTCCTGGGGGGGGCCTCTGAGCCCCCCCTCCTTCTGCTCCCTCCCTCACTCCTGGGGGGGCCTCTGAGCCCCCCCTCCTGCCCCTCCCTCACTCCTGGGGGGGCCTCTGAGCCCCCCCTCCTTCTGCCCCCTCCCTCACTCCTGGGGGGGCCTCTGAGCCCCCCCTCCTTCTGCCCCCTCCCCCTCCCTCACTCCTGGGGGGGCCTCTGAGCCCCCCCTCCTTCTGCCCCCTCCCTCACTCCTGGGGGGGCCTCTGAGCCCCCCTCCTTCTGCCCCCTCCCTCACTCCTGGGGGGGCCTCTGAGCCCCCCCTCCTTCTCCCCCTCCCTCACTCCTGGGGGGGGGCTCTGAGCCCCCCCCTCCTTCTGCCCCTCCCCCTCCCCCACTCCTGGGGGGGCCTCTGAGCCCCCCCTCCTTCTGCCCCTCCCTCACTCCTGGGGGGGCCTCTGAGCCCCCCCTCCTGCCCCTCCCCCTCCCTCACTCCTGGGGGGGCCTCTGAGCCCCCCTCCTTCTGCCCCTCCCCCTCCCCCACTCCTGGGGGCTCCTCTGAGCCCCCCCTCCTTCTGCCCCCTCCCTCACTCCTGGGGGGGCCTCTGAGCCCCCCCTCCTTCTGCCCCTCCCCCTCCCTCACTCCTTGGGGGGCCTCTGAGCCCCCCCTCCTTCTGCCCCTCCCCCTCCCTCACTCCTGGGGGGGCCTCTGAGCCCCCCTCCTTCTGCCCCTCCCCCTCCCCCACTCCTGGGGGCTCCTCTGAGCCCCCCCTCCTTCTGCCCCCTCACTCCTGGGGGGGCCTCTGAGCCCCCCCTCCTTCTGCCCCCTCCCTCACTCCTGGGGGGGCCTCTGTTTCTCCCCCTGCATCTCCCCCCTTCCTTTCCCTCCCCCACTTCAGGTGCACATCCGGGGGAGGGTACAGGTGCGTAGGGCCTGCAGGAGGTTATTGCTTTTATTCCTTCTCCCTGCCCGCAGGCATGCCCGCTGCCCCCCGCCGGGCCCCAGACCTGCCCCCTGGTGCCCATCATGGAGCTGGCGCAAGCGCCCGCAGACCTGGCCCAGCTGCAGGCGGAGGTGGGGCGCCTGGCGGCCGAGCTGCAGGAGGCAACGCAGGAGAAGGTGCAGGCCGCCCAGTACGGGCTGGCAGTGCTGGAGGAGAACGGGGAGCTCAAGCAGCGCTGTGGGGAGCTGGAGGGGCAGTTGGACAGGCTGAGCTCAGAGCTGACCCAAATGAAGGAGGTAAGAGGGGACAGGCACAGATCGGGGTCAGTCTGGGCACTGCCAGGGGGCCCCCCACATCCCCTGCGCCCTGTGTGTGTGTCCAGGGCGGGGTCAGTCTGGGCACTGCCAGGGGGCCCTCCACATCCCCTGCGCCCTGTGTGTGCACCCAGATCGGGGTCAGCCTGGGCACTGCCGGGGGGCCTCCCACATCCCCTGCGCCTTGTGTGTGTGTCCAGGGCGGGGTCAGCCTGGGCACTGCCGGGGGGCCCCCCACATCCCCTGCGCCCTGTGTGTGTGTCCAGGGCGGGGTCAGCCTGGGCACTGCCGGGGGGCCTCCCACATCCCCTGCCCCCGCGCCCTGTGTGTGCGTACCAGATCGGGGTCAGCCTGGGCACTGCCGGGGGAGCCCCCCACATCCCCTGCCCCCTGTGTGTGTGTACCAGAGCAGGGTCAGCCTGGGCACTGCCGGGGGAGCCCTGTGTGTGTGCCCATTGCACCAGGCGTTCTGCCAAACACGTAGCATGGCTGACACCTCCTCACCCATCACCTCTTTCTGCCCTCTGGCTGGCAGGCCCTGGCTGAGTGTCACAGCAGCCACAAGCGGGCAGCGGTGGCCGGGGAGAACCGGGAGGAGAGCCTGGTGCGCGAGGCTGCGGCCAAGGAGGCCCAGCTGGCCGCCCGCCTCGAGGAGCAGCAGGGGGAGCTGAGGCAGCTGCGGTGCCAGCTGAGCAACGCGGGTGCCGAGAGCGAGCGGCTGAGCGCCGCCCTGCAGGACCTGCGCCAGGTGAGTGCCCCTCGGTCCCGTTCCTGGCATCCCCGCCAGTCTGGGGCCAAGCACTCCCCTTCCCACGCAGCCTGGATCAGAACAAGGATCCCTCTGTCACGGACCCCGCAGTGGGCTGGACCCCTTAGGGTCTCCCTCCTTCCCCCTTGGTTTCCTCGACCTCCTGGAACTGAACCTCGGAGCCGTCAGCACCCCTGCGTCATGCCGTATGTTCCCTGCAGCGAGCCCACCTGAATGGGACACCTGCGGGAGGCTTGTACCCCGAGAGAGCGCTGCCCCCCTCTCAGCAGGGGGGTTATCGGTTGGCTTGACCCAGTGTAGACGTTCCTTGGTTGGCGCAGAGAACAGGAAGTTACAGCCTGGCCCATCCTGGTTACCCGGAGCCCAGCCAAAGGGTGTCCCCTTGGCTCCCACTTTGTCCCTCTCTCCTGTCCCGTTCCACCTGCCCCCCAGCTCTCGGTTCCCCAGCGCTCGCAGTGGCTGGGGGGCTGTGGTCCTTAGTTGCTAGGTAGTAAATGGCCTGGGGATTGGATTTGCCATTGTCTGCATGTTGACCTGGGACCAGCAGGTGCCATTCACCCCTCCCTAGAGTGAGCAGCCTTCCCCCCCCAGCCTGGTTACCCTATGGGGAAAGGGGGGGGTTTGTACCAAGTATTACAGCAGGTTCCTACTCTGCCCCACTCTCCTACCCTGTCACGGACTCCCAGGTCGGGCCCACTCCTGGCCCGGTGCGGTCCCTGGGGTGAACCCCCTTCAGGGCAACAGCCCTTCTCGGGGTCCCCTCTGTCCCAGGGGTCAGGCCATTCCACCTCCTGGAGCCGCACCCCTCTGAGCCTTAGAACGTCTGTCTCTGCCATGGGCCCCCCAGGGAATCTCCTCGCTCTGGGGCCCCCGGGGCCTCCACTCCCAGAGGGAATAATGCCCCCCCCCCCGTTTCTCTAGCCCGGAGGGACTCTCAGCCAGCGTTGCACAGGAGGGTTATCAAGTGTCTGACCCCAGCACAGGAAACTCTCAGGCCTGGCCCCCCTCAGCCCAGCACATCCCAGTCTCCCCTGCATCCAGGGGGGCTCTGCCTGCTCCCCCTCTCCAGCCCCGAGCCCCCTGCTCCCCAGCTGGGCATCTGATACCCCCGGCCCCAAGCCCCCCTCTGTCCATTGTCTTCTCTCCAGGGAAACAGGGTCGCCTGGGCCTCCTCTCGCCTCTTCTGTCCTCTGGCCCCTCAGGCTGGAACCAGCTGGTCCGGTCACCGGGGTCCTCTCCCCGCAGCCCATTGTCCCCCCACTGGCCAGAGCCGGCTGCGACTCCGGGTCACCCGGTCACCAGTCGTTTGGGTCTCCCTTCTCCAGGCCGTTGGTTGGGGTCCCAAGTTCCCTCGCTGGTCCTGTGTCCCAACGAACTCCCTCTCCCCTCCCCTCGTTAAACCAGGGACACTGAGTCCCACCCCCGCGGCGTGCAAACCATTGGAAAACAAGGAAAAAACAAGACAGTCCCCCACTTTGTCACATACCCCCCCAAACTCACCCCTTCTGCCAGTGAGCAGCGGGAAAGCCAGGAGCGGTCGGTGCCTGGTAGAGGCCCATGGTGCCCCTGTGGTGGGCTGTACCATAGCTTGGGTCCCCGGGCTCTCTCCTTTCCCCCAGGGATCCTGGGTGAGCCCCTACTGCCCCACGGAGGCACTAATGGTGCCGCTTTGCCCAGGAGTGCCAGGCCCTGGACGCAGAGAGGGCCCAGCTGCGGGAGGAGCTGAAGCAGCACAAGAGTCGGGAGCTGCGGCAGCTGCAGGACTGCGCCGAGCTGGAGGAGGAGAACATCTCCCTGCAGAAGCAGGTGTCCGTGCTCAAGGGCAACCAGGTACCTCGCCCCCAGCCCCTCACGCTGCGGGGACCCTGTGGCGGGAAGATTTCCTGGGGTCCCTGTGCTGGAGGGGCTGATTGCCCCTCACTTGGGACAAGGAGTGGCCCAGGGGATGAGAGGGCGAGGAAACCGCTTGTGTGGCCAGTGCTGACTCTTGCTCCCCTCCTCAACCTTCTGAGGGTGTCTGGGGAGAGAACCCAGGAGTCCTGGCTCCCAGCCCCCCCTGCTCTACCCCACCAGCCTCCCTCCCCTCCCAGAGCCAGGGAGAGAACCCAGGAGTCCTGGCTCCCAGCCCCCCCTGCTCTACCCCACCAGCCTCCCTCCCCTCCCAGAGCCAGGGAGAGAACCCAGGAGTCCTGGCTCCCAGCCCCCCCTGCTCTACCCCACCAGCCCCCACTCCCCTCCCAGCGCCGGGGAGAGAACCCACGAGTCCTGAGCCCCCCCTGCTCTAACCCACCAGCCCCCACTCCCCTCCCAGAGCCGGGGAGAGAACCCAGGAGTCCTGAGCCCCCCCTGCTCTAACCCACCAGCCCCCACTCCCCTCCCAGAGCCGGGGAGAACCCAGCAGTCCTGACCCCCCCCGACAGGTGGAGTTTGAGGCCCTGAAGCACGAGCTACGGTGCCGGGAGGAGGAGGCGGCACTGGCCGGAGCCCAGGTGGAGGAGCTGGGGCGGCTGCGGGAGCTGGCGGAGCGGCAGCTGGAGGAGGCGCTGGAGACGCTGGCGGTAGAGCGGGAGCAGCAGCGGGAGCTGCGGCGGGAGCTGGTGGCCTGCACCGGGGGCCGTCCCAGCTCGCTGGGCAGCCTGCAGGCCGGCCTGGAGGAGCTGAGCCAGGATGAGGAGCTGGACAGTGGCTTCGCCAATGGCAGCGCCAGCGTGGGGGACTTTGGGGAGCGGGTGTCCACCCCCCACGCCCGCCCTGCGCCCGGCCTTGTCGCCGACCTCTTCAGTGAGCTCAGCCTGGTAGAGGTGCACAAGCTGCGGCAGCAGCTGCTCCAGGTCAGGGGCGGGGCCGGGGGACTCCGGGGCGGGGCTGGGGGATTCCAGCTGCTCCAGGTCAGGGGCGGGGCCTGGGGACTCCGGGGCGGGGCCCGGGGGATTCCAGCTGCTCCAGGTCAGGGCAGACCCCAGAGCATCTCATGTTAGGGGGAGGGGGCCTGGAGGCTCCAGGCAGGAATGGGGGGGCAGAGCACCTCGCGGTGGGGAACTCCCAGCCCTGGGGGTGCCCCATGTCTGCCTTGGGGGCCTGCTCCCCCGGCACCCAACCCCGGTTCAGGTCCAAGGGCTGAGCCTGTTCCCTGGGTAAAGAGGGGCCCGGCCGCTAGCAATGGGGAGCCTGATTGGCAGGAGCAGCTGGAGGGGACGTGTCCTCAATTAACCCCTTCATTGCCGACCGCCCCTTCTCTGCACATCAATGGGGCCCTTAACGCCTTCCCTGCCCCCACCCATTTTGCCCCTGGAATGTCAGACACAGCTCAGTGAGACTGGCTTCCAACTGAGGTGATCCCTCGCACCGGCCCAGCGTCGCCCGCAGCCGGCTCTCGCCTGCGCTGCGTCGCCCTCGCTGAGGGGGTGGAGCATGGCAGGAAGCCGCGGATGCACCCCACATCCTGCAGCAGCAGGCCCCCGCCGAGCGCATCGTGTCTCGCTCGGCGTCTGCTCCCCCAGGCTGTCTCTGGCACCCAGCGAGCAGGTGCTGTAACCATCCAGCCTCCTGGGGCTTTCCACAAAGCTGCTGTTCTGGCTTCCTGTCGAACCTAAAAAGCACTCGGCGACACGGCGTGGGAGCCCCCTGCCCCCCCCCGGGACTGGGTGCCATGTGCCCCCTTCCCACCCCCACGGAGACTGGCGCCGTGCGCTGCACAGACACCCCAAGAGTGGGTCCCTGAACAGACAACGGGGGGAGGGGAGAAGGATGTGCCAAAGGTCACAGCCGATCTGTGGCAAGTTGGGGATTGAACCCAGGAGTCCTGGCTCCCAACCCCCTCTTCCCCCGCAAGCACTAGCCCCCACTCCCCGCCCAGAGCCCGCCTAGAACCCAGGTGTCCTGACCCCATGCTCACAGGCCTGCACCTCTCCCCGGCAGGTGGACCGGGAGAAAACCTCCCTGGCGGCTGATGTGCAGGAGGCCCGGCGGCAGCTGGACAGCGCCAGGGAGGCCTTGACGGAACAGCAGCAGCGCAATGGCCTCCTCCTGGAGCAGCTCAAGGCCAGGCCGGCGTCCCCGGAGCCCCGGCCCTGGCAGGACCTGGTGGCGCAGCTGGAGGGGCAGCTGCGGGCCTCCCGGAAGCTGGCAGGGGAGCTGCAGGCCCGGCTGGCCCAGGCCCAGGAGGAGCTGCTGGGGCTGACGGAGGAACTGGCCACCCTCTACCACCAGGTCTGCGCTTGGCGTGGCCTGACACCGCAGCGGGTGGTGCTGGATTATTACCGGGACGGGCGCGGCACTAGGAGGCCGGCGGGCAGGAGGGAGCCGGCGGGCAAGCCCCGTCTCCAGCCGGAGCCAGGGGCAGGGCCCTGCGGGGACCAGTCGCCCCCCGGCTCACCCGGGGAGCCCCTCAACGTCTCCAACCTGGCGGTGGTGCTGCGGGAGCAGCTGGGGCACCTGCAGGGGGCGCTGGTCCTGTGGCGGCAGCAGCCCCCCAGGCAGGGCCCGCCAGCGGCCGAGCTGGAGCGGGACAAGGAGGCGCTGGCTGAGGAGGTGCTGAAGCTCCGCTCCTTGCTCAGCACCAAGCGGGAGCAGATCGCCACGCTGCGCACCGTGCTCAAGGCCAACAAGCAGGTGGGTGCGCTGCGGGGGGCTCGCTGGGCCCCTGTGGCTGCAGGTGGGAGCTGTGTGCATGGGGCACGCAGGCCCAACCGACTCCCCCCAGATGCGGAGGGTGGGGGTGGTATGTCCAGGTACCTGGGGGGCATGGGCCCGTCCAGCTTTCACCCCCCATCTCCTCTAACCGCAGAGGCTGTGTTTGGGAGGGTGTGTCTGGGTGCAGGGGGGGCGGGCCCAACCAGCTCTCACAGGGTGTGTCTGGGTGCATGGAGGGGAGGGGGGGTGGCCCCATCCGTCTCTCATCCCCATCTCCCCCCAGACGGCGGGGGGTGGGGGGGTGTCTGGGGGTGTGGTGGGGGTGGGGGCCCATCCTGCACTCACCCCCCATCTCCCCCCAGACGGCGGAGGCAGCACTCTCCAACCTGAAGGGGCAGTACGAGGGGGAGAAGGCCCTGGTGTCCGACACCATGCTCAAGTTGCGCCGTGAGCTGAAAGCCCTGAAGGAGGACGCCACCACCTTCTCCTCCCTGCGCGCCATGTTTGCCAGCAGGTGAGGGGTGCCCCCGGACGGGCACAGCGCTGGAACTGCCCACCAGGAAGCAGGGCTGCTGGGCAGGGATGGGGCTACTTGGGGGCGGGGCTGTCCCATTGGCGTGGGGCTAGCCATAGGGGACGAAGCCAGGGCGGGCGGAGCCCCCAGCCAGCCCCCCTGACCCCCTGCATCCCCTAGGTGTGACCAGTACGTGTCCCAGCTGGACGAGATGCAGCGGCAGCTGGCTGTGGCGGAGGACGAGAAGAAGACACTGAGCTCCCTGCTGCGCATGGCCATCCAGCAGAAGCTGGCGCTCACCCAGCGCCTGGAGAGCCTGGAGAGCCCGGCCCGCACCAGGGCCAGACCCCGCAGCACCAGGAGCACCGCGGTACGGCACAGGCCAGCCCCAGCCTCTTACCCGGCCCCAGAACCAGGTGGCACAGAACCAGGACGGGCCTCTGGAGGCCCTGGCTGTACCTCACAGCCACGGTCCTGTCCCAGACCTTGGGGCCAGAGGGGGTCCCTCATCTCCTGCCCCCAGGGGTGGCAGCCTGGATCCCCAGCGGTTGGGGGGCACGGGCTGCTGTGCTACTGACCCCCCCCCCCCCCAAGTCCTTTGCTGGGTTGGGAGTTGAGGTGCCTGGAGGTGTCTTTCTCCTGCTCTGAGTGAAGGGCTCAGGCACCTCTCCCTGGCTGCTTGTTGTCCAGCCATGGGGCCTGCACCCTGGCTAGTCTCTGCCCCCCAGGCAGGGAGGGGGCAGTGGGGCTGAGCTGTGATATCAGTCCCAGCCTGGGGGTGGGGATCGGTGCCGTGGGGGTATCCCCTTGGCTCTGCTCCGAGGGTAACTGGGCTCTTCCCACACAGCACTGACACCGTGGGCGCGGCCTTGCAGAGAAACCCGTGGGATCGGCGCCAAGCAGAGCCAGCGCCGGGCCCAGCACTGCCCGTGCCTTCAGTGCTGCAAACAGCCAACAGACCCCGACCTCTGCCACAGCCGCCCCCGCCAGCGGGCGGCCACTGTGCCTTAACTGCTCAGGGCTAGGTAGGGCGTGGCCAGCCGGCCCCCTGTGGGCGGAGCACTGGCCCCTGTCTCTGTCTTGCTGAGTGAAACCTTCTCTTCCTGCCTTCATGGGGTTGGCTCAGGATCCCCACACTTACGGGGCATGGGCCGGGTCTGGGCCTGGCGCTCAGAGGCATCTTTGAGGCACTATCGCCTTTTGTCACTGATCCATTTTGCACTAAGAACTGCCGATCTCAGGGGAGTGGCTATGGGGGTACACGGGGTGTGGTGGGAGCGGGGGGCTGTGCTGTATGAACTGCTGTGTGTATCCCCTGGGCTCAGACAAGTGACCGGGGCCTGTTTACTTTGCCTCCAATTAAAGGGCTTTGGTCTCCTGTTGGGCGTGGAGCTCTGGTCCGTGGGCCTGCCGCAGCCCGGGGTGGGCGAAGGCGCCGCGTGGCTGGATCAGAGAGGATGGTGTCACAGGCTCACAGATCATGCCCACTCCTGGCCCCGTGCAGTCCATTGGGGGAACCTCCTTCAGTGTGACAGCCCTTCTCGGGGTCCACTCTCTCTGGGGGGTCCAGCCCCTCCCCGTTTCTGAGCCACAGCACGTCTGTCTCTGCTGTGCACTCCCTCAGGGAGTCCCCTCACTCTGGACCCCCCAAAGGGGACGATGCCCCCTGTTCTCTAGCCTGGAGTGACTCTCAGCCAGCATCACAGAGGAGGGTTATTGAGAGCTGAACACAGCACGGGAAACTCTCCGGCCTCAGGCCTGGCCCGGCCCCCCTCAGCCCAGCACATCCCAGTCTCCCTGCTTCCTAGCCGGGCATCTGATACCCCTAACCCCCCCTCTGTCCATTGTCTTCTCTCCAGGGAAACAGGGTCGCCTGGGCCCCTCTCCCCTCTTCTGTCCTCTGGCCCCTCTGGCTGGAACCGCCTGCTCCGGTCACCGGGGTCCTCTCCCCGCAGCCCATTGTCCCCCCACTGGCCAGAGCCGGCTGCGACTCCGGGTCACCAGTTGCTGGGGTCTCCGTTCTCCAGGCCGTCGGCCGGGGTCCCAAGTTCCTTCTCCGGGTCTGTCCCAACGAACTCCCTCTCCCCTCGTTAAACCAGTAACACCCAGGGACGCTGAGTCCCACCCCCTCGGCGTGCAAACCACTGGAAAAACAAGCCACTCCCCCACTTTGTCACGGATGGGCTGCGGCGAGCTTGGGGCAAGGCTGCCTTTAGCAGGGCCTGGGGGGGTCTTTGCTTCGGGCTCCCACCTGACCTGCCAGGAGCTTCACAGAGCCCCTGCCCACAATAGTGGGATCCCCCCTGTAGTGACCACCCCAGGGCCCCTATTGTGTAGGGTGCTGCACTCACCCCTGCCTGAGCTGGGGGTCCCTGTGTGAGCTGGGCACGGCAGAGTCCCTGCCTGCAGCAGCTCCTGGCCTGGAGTAGACAAAGGGGGAAACTAAGGCCCAAGCAAGGCTGTCCTTGCCCCTCGCTCACAGAGCAGGTGTGTGGCAGGGGGGGATAGAACCCAGGCGTCCTGGCTCCCAGCCTTTGCGCTCCACCCTCTGCCTGTGCCCCTGACTTACCGCAGAGGAAATGACAATCTGAGGCGCCTGGGGCTGGCTCGGTCTAGACGGGCCCTTGGCAGGGGCAGCAGTGACTCAAGCCTGGCTGGGAATATGAATAAGGGGGGGGGGCAGGCTGGCTGCTGTGCAGATCCCAACTGGGGGGGCTATGGGGCGGGTGCTGCACAGCTCCCCTTGAACTGGCCCTCTGCATCGGAATCATAAGGGTGAGCAGGGAAACCGAGGCACAAGGGGGTGACTTCCCCCAAGGATCCACAGCAGCTCTGACCCAGAACCCAGGAGGCCTGGCTCCCAGCCCCCGTTCCTCTCCCAGAGCCAGAACCCAGGAGTCCTGTGCACACCCCTCCCCCGACTCTAACCACCAACCCCGGGGCAGAGGGACTGAATGTCTGCACTTCCTGTCTTACATAAACCTGCTCACCAGCTGGCCTGCCCCAGCCTCGTGCGAGGGGGCCCTATAACCAGCCCCAGCCGAGGGGGGCCATGTCCTGGCGTCGGGGAGGGGCCCCTATAACCAGCCCCAGCCGAGGGGGGCCATGTCCTGGCGTCGGGGAGGGGCCCCTATAACCAGCCCCAGCCAGGGGGGCCATGTCCTGGTGCCAGGCGAGGGGCCCCTACAACCAGCCCCAGCCGAGGAGGGCCATGTCCTGGTGCCAGGCGAGGGGCCCCTACAACCAGCCCCAGCCAGGGGGGCCATGTCCTGGTGCCAGGCGAGGGGCCCCTATAACCAGCCCCAGCCAGGGGGGCCATGTCCTGGTGCCAGGCGAGGGGCCCCTATAACCAGCCCCAGCCGAGGGGGGCCATGTCCTGGCGTCGGGGAGGGGCCCCTATAACCAGCCCCAGCCAGGGGGGCCATGTCCTGGTGCCAGGCGAGGGGCCCCTACAACCAGCCCCAGCCGAGGGGGGCCATGTCCTGGTGCCAGGCGAGGGGCCCCTACAACCAGCCCCAGCCGAGGAGGGCCATGTCCTGGTGCCAGGCGAGGGGCCCCTACAACCAGCCCCAGCCAGGGGGGCCATGTCCTGGTGCCAGGTGAGGGACCCCTATAACCAGCCCCAGCCGAGGGGGCCATGTCCCGGAGTCAGGGGAGGGCTCCCTGTACTGCCCCCAGCTGGAGGGTCTGTGTCCCGGTATGGGGCAAGGGGTCCCCCTATAACCAGCCCCTGCCCCACCCCAGAGATGGCCACATCTCATTTGTGGTGCTCACACTGTGGGCAGCTCCCCGCTTTTGTGGCGGGTGGCTCCGGCGCGCGGCAGCGTCTGTTGGTCATATTTATTTAACAGCACTTCGCTCCTGAGAGTAGAAATCCTGTAAATGCACGGGATCAGTCTGTCTGCTCCACCTGCAGGACGCCTGGGTTCTCTCCACGGCTCTGGGAGAGGAGTGGGGGCTGGTGGTTAGAGCAGGGGGGGCTGGGGGCCAGAACTCCTGGGTTCTCTCCCTGGCTCTGGGACGGGGCTGGGGCCTAGTGGGTTAGAGCAGGGGGGGCTGGGAGCCAGGACTCCTGGGTTCTCTCCCGGCTCTGGGAGGGGGGTGGGGAGCTGGTGGGTTAGAACAGGGGGGGCTGGGAGCCAGGACTCCTGGGTTCTCTCCCTGGCTCTAGGAGGGGAGTGGGGCCTAGTGGGTTAGAGCAGGGGCTGGTCTGTAACCAAGTGGGGGTCTTTCCCGCTCCGTGGCATTTCCGGACTAGCCGATTGTGGGGCCAATGCCGGCTTACCACAGTCCGGGATCTGTTCCTGGCCTGGCCGTGAGGGGGCCAGGGTGTATTGGGGGCTCCCTCCGGCCCAGCCCCCCGTTCCCTGACAGGAGCTGGCTGTGTGCGGACAGACAGGGGCCCATTCATCCCAATTCCCCAGCGCCTGGGCCTGGCCAAGGCTAGTGGGCTGCTCCCAGGCTCTGGACAAAAGGGCCCTGTCTCTCCGGGGCCAGATCCCTGCCAGCCTGCAGCGCACGTGGCGGCTGGGCCTGGGGAGGAGCCAAGGCCAATTTACACCGGGCGTGGGGGAATCCGGCTGGGGGGTGTTTGCTTATGGGCTAAGGCGTGCGGCTAAGGGGGAGCATGGGGGGAGGCCGGACACGGGGCCCCTGGGCTGGGCCATCCAGCAGTCAGCTGCTGGCAGGGGAGTTGGCCGGCTGCAGCCATGAAACTGGTGCTGTTGCTGGCCCTCATCCTCTGGGTTCAGGCCGGGGGGGCTAGCAGGGGGGCCCCCAAGATGCCCTCCAAGGAGCTGAGCCCCCCATCTGCTCTGGGTCCCAAAAACCATAGCTCCCCATCTGCTCCCCTCCCTGAGGACCCAGCCCTCACAAGCGGCCCCCCAGAGAAGCTGAGCGCCCAGGATCCAGCCCCACAACTGAGCCCCATGGAGGGTGAGTCTGGGGGTGGGAATGGGGAGATGGGGGGGGTTAGGGAGGCAGAGAGAAGGGGTAGGGGTAGATGGAGGGATAGAAGGGGGATGTGGCGGGGTGGGGATGAGGGGGCAGGTGGGTGGAGAGGGACGGAGGGGAGCAGGTGGGTGGGGAGAGGCGGGTGGGGATGGTCAGAGGGGGCAGATAGGGGGGGTCGGAGGGGAGCAGGCAGATGGGGAGGGATGGAGGGGGAGAGGCGGGTGGGGAGGGACGGTTGGCTGTCCCTGCCCTATGCCATATCTCACCCCTTGACGCAGGGGGAGGGCTGAGGGACTTGACACCCCCCAGCCACCTCTGTCCCCCCCTCACTGACCCCCTTCCCTTTCCAGGCCCCAGCCGGGGGAAGGTGGAGGCGCCTTGTGGGGCGCCGGAGTGAGGGAAGGTGGCCCTGGAGGCACGGCAGGATGGGGCCAAGGTCCTAGGGACCCAGCGGGGGGTCCCTGCCTGGCAAGGAGACAGGGCTCCCTGCCACTGCCAGGAACAACAGCCCCAGTGCTGGCGTGGGGCAGGACACCGGGGTCCCCAGGAGAGCCGGGAAAGGTGGGGGGAAGCAGGGAGGGAGGCTGGCATCGGTGGGAGATGGGGTCCTGCTACCTACAATGGCCCTGGCCCTGTTGACCGGAGTTGGAGGTGGGCAAAACGCAGCCTCCCCCTGCCTGGCGCTGAGGACTCTGGCTGGGGTGCAGGTTCGAACCCCCCTGCTGCTGGCTGGCACCGTTCTAGGGGGAGAGAGACCCAGAGTGGCCGCTGGGGGTGTGTGTGTGCGGTAACCACTGCTCCCCCCCCCCCGGCCCCACTGGGGTCCGCCCTCGACGCGGCTCCTGCATTTGTGTTACAAGGGGGTGGCTGGAAAATCTCCCCAAAACCTCTGGTAGTCATTTCTGGGCAGCCCCTTTGGGTGGATGGCCGGGGCAGGGCCCGGGCCGGGAAGGCTGGTTTGTGATCATGACCGGCGCCGTGGAGCGGGGACATGGCCAGCCAGGCAGAGCCGGCTCGGGGGGGTTCGACACCGGAGTGGGACCCCCCCTCCCCTCTGCATTGACATCATTCAAATGGCTGACAATGAACTAGTACCTTGGTCTGTCCCGCTTCATCCCGTGGAGATCGGGGCTGCTGCCGATTTCAACTCTTGGGGGGAGAACGGGGGTGTCAAGCGGGTGGGGGAGAAGCGGAAGCGTTAGAACAGTTCAAACACACGCACCAGCCACCTTCTCACTTCCTTCCATGCGCCTCGCCAGGGGCCAGTAGGGTTACCATATGTCCGGATTTTCCCGGACATGTCCGGCTTTTTGGTCCTCAAATCCCCGTCCGGGAGGAAATTCCAGAAAGCCGGACATGTCCGGGAAAATAGGGAGGGGTCGTGGGGTTTGGGTCTGGGCTGGAGCCACTGGGACCGGGGCTGGGGGTGCTCGGCCGCCGGCCGGCGCCACTCGCCCAGGGTCGGGGCCCGTCCGGAGCCGCTCGGTCAGAACCGGGGCCCGAGCCAGGCTGGAGCCGCTAGGACCAGGGCTAGGGGTGCTCGGCCAAGGCCGGGGGCCAGTGCCCCGGGGCCTGAGCCGAGCTGGAGTCGCTAGGGCCGGGGCCGCCGGGGCTGGGGCGGGCTGGAGCCGCTCGGCCAGGGCCGGTCGCCGGAGGGAGCTGCTTGGCGGGGGGGGAGGCAGACTGGGCAGCGCCTCCTACCGCTCCCCCCCCGCCCCGGCTTACCTGCTGCTTGCCTAGGAGGAGCAGGGGGTGGGGCGTTCAGGGGAGGGGGCAGAGTTGGGGCGGGGCCGGGGCCCTGTGGAGTGTCCTCTTTTTGTTGTATTATAATATGGTAACCCTAGGGGCCAGGCCAGTCCCCCACCCCCTGCACCGGAAACACTGACCTCAGCCCCCCATGCGTCCATGCTCCCATTTCCTGACATTCCCCAGCTTTCCGATGGCGGCCAAAACGATATTTTAATCAACTTTTTGGAAGTGCCACCACCCCAAAAATCAGCTCTGCCCAGGGTGCCCCCCCCGGGGTTCTGTCCCCACAAAATACCCCCTCTCGGGGTTCCCATCCCCCAGGGTGCCGCCTGTCACGGAGTGTGGGGGACTCAGGGCCCTGCACCCCCGGCTTCCTGCGATTCACCATGACTCTCAGCCAGCCAGTAAAGCAGAAGGTTTATTTAGACGACAAGAACACAGTCCAAGACAGGTCTTGCAGGCACAGACAACAGGATCCCCCCCCAAGTTAGGTCCATCTTGTAGTCCCAGGGCACCCCAGCCCCCTCGGGAGGTCAGAGCCCGGTCTGCCTCCCAGCCATATCACCAGCCAGCCCTGGAAAACTCTCCCTTCAGCGACCCCTCCCACAGCCTTTGTTCAGTTCCCGGGCAAAGGTGTCACCTGGCCTCCAACCCCTTCCTGGGTTCTCATGTTACACGCTCAGGTATTCGCCTTCGGGCAGACTCCCATCCCCCGATGCAGACTATCCCAGCCACACTCCCCTGTCAGCATTCACAGACCACAGTCAGAACAGGCCCAGTTCGTCACACCGCCTCTCTGGGGTTCTGTCCCCCCAGAATATCCCCCTCTTGGGGGTCCCGTCCCTCAGGGTGCTGCCTCTCGGGGGTCCTGTCCCCATGGATGACTCTGTCTTGCTCCACAGGGCAGCTGGTGCTGGGGAAGGGGCCACCCCCCTGGCGGAGCAATGCCCCCCGGCTGCAGAGGGGCAGAGCCCGGCCAGGCGCGCAGCTCGAGGGGGGACCCATCATGCCCTCACTGCCCACCACCTGCCTCCTCTCCGAGTCGGCCATCGCCTGCAGCAACGTCCACATGAAGCAGGTGCCAGCGCTGAGCGACCCTGGGCTGAAAATGCTCTACCTGGCAGGTGAGACCCCACGGCTGGGGGGACGGGGACTGGGCGGGCGGGGAGTGGGGAGCAGCTGGGTATGGGGGGCAGAGCCAGTCCATCTCCTGTACGCTCACCCCGCCCCTCGATCCATCCCCCCGTCCATGTCTGTCCCCCCCTCCATCCGTCCCCAGCCACATCCACCTTCCGTCCGTCCATCCCCAGCCACGTCCAGCCTCCATCCGTCCATCCATCCATCAGCCCCATGAACCCCTCCATCCGTCCCCAGCCACGTCCACCTTCCGTCCGTCCATCCATCCCCAGCCACGTCCAGCCTCCATCCGTCCATCCATCACCCCCCATGAACCCCTCCATCCGTCCCCAGCCACGTCCACCTTCCGTCCGTCCATCCATCCATCCCCAGCCATGTCCAGCCACCATCCATCCCCAGCCACGTCCAGCCTCCGTCCGTCCATTCATCCATCACCCCCATGAACCCCTCCATCCGTCCCCAGCCACGTCCACCTTCCGTCCGTCCATCCATCCCCAGCCACGTCCACCTTCCATCCATCCATCCATCCATCCATCCATCCATCCCCAGCCACGTCCAGCCTCCATCCGTCCATCCATCCATCACCCCCATGAACCCTTCCATCCGTCCCCAGCCACGTCCACCTTCTGTCCGTCCATCCATCCATCCCCAGCCATGTCCAGCCTCCGTCCATCCCCAGCCACGTCCACCTTCCATCCACCCATCCGTTCATGCCCAGCCACGTCCAGCCTCCGTCCGTCCATCCATCCATCACCCCCATGAACCCCTCCATCCGTCCCCAGCCACGTCCACCTTCCATCTGTCCATCCATCCATCACCCCCATGAACCCCTCCATCCGTCCCCAGCCACGTCCACCTTCCGTCCGTCCATCCATCCATCCCCAGCCATGTCCAGCCTCCGTCCATCCCCAGCCACGTCCACCTTCCATCCACCCATCCGTTCATGCCCAGCCACGTCCAGCCTCCGTCCGTCCATCCATCCATCACCCCCATGAACCCCTCCATCCGTCCCCAGCCACGTCCACCTTCCATCTGTCCATCCATCCATCACCCCCATGAACCCCTCCATCCGTCCCCAGCCATGTCCACCTTCCGTCCGTCCATCCATCCATCCCCAGCCATGTCCAGCCTCCGTCCATCCCCAGCCACGTCCACCTTCCATCCATCCATCCATCCATCCGTCCATCCCCAGCCACGTCCAGCCTCCATCCGTCCATCCATCCATCACCCCCATGAACCCCTCCATCCGTCCCCAGCCACGTCCACCTTCTGTCCGTCCATCCATCCATCCCCAGCCACGTCCACCTTCCATCCATCCATCCATCCATCCATCCATCCCCAGCCACGTCCAGCCTCCATCCGTCCATCCATCCATCACCCCCATGAACCCTTCCATCCGTCCCCAGCCACGTCCACCTTCTGTCCGTCCATCCATCCATCCCCAGCTATGTCCAGCCTCCGTCCATCCCCAGCCACGTCCACCTTCCATCCATCCATCCACCCATCCGTTCATGCCCAGCCACGTCCAGCCTCCGTCCGTCCATCCATCCATCACCCCCATGAACCCCTCCATCCGTCCCCAGCCACGTCCACCTTCCGTCCGTCCATCCATCCATCCCCAGCCATGTCCAGCCTCCGTCCATCCCCAGCCACGTCCACCTTCCATCCATCCATCCATCCATCCGTCCATCCCCAGCCACGTCCAGCCTCCATCCGTCCATCCATCCATCACCCCCATGAACCCCTCCATCCGTCCCCAGCCACGTCCACCTTCCGTCTGTCCGTCCATCCCCAGCCACGTCCACCCTCCGTCCATCCCCAGCCACGTCCACCTTCCATCCATCCATCCATCCGTCCATCCCCAGCCACGTCCAGCCTCCGTCCGTCCATCCATCCATCACCCCCATGAACCCCTCCATCTGTCCCCAGCCACGTCCACCTTCCATCTGTCCATCCATCCATCACCCCCATGAACCCCTCCATCCGTCTCCAGCCACGTCCACCTTCCGTCCGTCCATCCATCCCCAGCCACGTCCAGCCTCCGTCCATCCCCAGCCACGTCCACCCTCCGTCCATCCATCCATCCGTCCATCCCCAGCCATGTCCAGCCTCCGTCCGTCCATCCATCCATCACCCCCATGAACCCCTCCATCCGTCCCCAGCCACGTCCACCTTCCGTCCATCCGTCCATCCCCAGCCATGTCCAGCCTCCATCCATCCCCAGCCACGTCCAGCCTCCGTCCGTCCATCCATCCATCATCCCCATTAACCCCTCCATCCGTCCCCAGCCACGTCCACCTTCCGTCCATCCGTCCGTCCATCCCCAGCCACGTCCAGCCTCCATCCGTCCATCCATCCATCACCCCCATGAACCCCTCCATCCGTCCCCAGCCACGTCCACCTTCTGTCCGTCCATCCATCCATCCCCAGCCATGTCCAGCCTCCGTCCATCCCCAGCCACGTCCACCTTCCATCCATCCATCCGTTCATCCCCAGCCACGTCCAGCCTCCGTCCATCCATCCATCCATCACCCCCATGAACCCCTCCATCCGTCCCCAGCCACGTCCACCTTCCGTCCGTCCGTCCATCCATCCATCCCCAGCCATGTCCAGCCTCCGTCCATCCCCAGCCACGTCCACCTTCCATCCATCCATCCGTTCATCCCCAGCCACGTCCAGCCTCCGTCCATCCATCCATCCATCACCCCCATGAACCCCTCCATCCGTCCCCAGCCACGTCCACCTTCCGTCCGTCCATCCATCCATCCCCAGCCATGTCCAGCCTCCGTCCATCCCCAGCCACGTCCACCTTCCATCCATCCATCCATCCGTCCATCCCCAGCCACGTCCAGCCTCCATCCGTCCATCCATCCATCACCCCCATGAACCCCTCCATCCGTCCCCAGCCACGTCCACCTTCCGTCTGTCCGTCCATCCCCAGCCACGTCCACCCTCCGTCCATCAACAGCCACGTCCACCTTCCATCCATCCGTCCATCCCCAGCCACGTCCAGCCTCCGTCCGTCCATCCATCCATCACCCCCATGAACCCCTCCATCTGTCCCCAGCCACGTCCACCTTCCGTCTGTCCGTCCATCCCCAGCCACGTCCACCTTCCATCTGTCCATCCATCCATCCATCACCCCCATGAACCCCTCCATCCGTCCCCAGCCACGTCCACCTTCCGTCCGTCCGTCCATCCATCCCCAGCCACGTCCAGCCTCCGTCCATCCCCAGCCACGTCCACCCTCCGTCCATCCATCCATCCGTCCATCCCCGGCCATGTCCAGCCTCCGTCCGTCCATCCATCCATCACCCCCATGAACCCCTCCATCCGTCCCCAGCCACGTCCACCTTCCGTCCATCTGTCCATCCCCAGCCACGTCCAGCCTCCATCCGTCCATCCATCCATCACCCCCATGAACCCCTCCATCCGTCCCCAGCCACGTCCACCTTCCGTCCGTCCGTCCATCCATCCCCAGCCATGTCCAGCCTCCGTCCATCCCCAGCCACATCCACCTTCCGTCCATCCGTCCATCCCCAGCCACGTCCAGCCTCCATCCGTCCATCCATCCATCACCCCCATGAACCCCTCCATCCGTCCCCAGCCACGTCCACCTTCCGTCCGTCCGTCCATCCATCCCCAGCCATGTCCAGCCTCCGTCCATCCCCAGCCACGTCCACCTTCCGTCCATCCCCAGCCACGTCCAGCCTCCATCCGTCCATCCATCCATCACCCCCATGAACCCCTCCATCCGTCCCCAGCCACGTCCACCTTCCGTCCGTCCATCCATCCCCAGCCATGTCCAGCCTCCGTCCATCCCCAGCCACGTCCACCTTCCATCCATCCCCAGCCACGTCCAGCCTCCGTCTGTCCATCCATCCATCACCCCCATGAACCCCTCCATCCGTCCCCAGCCACGTCCACCTTCCGTCCATCCGTCCGTCCATCCCCAGCCACGTCCAGCCTCCATCCGTCCATCCATCCATCACCCCCATGAACCCCTCCATCCGTCCCCAGCCACGTCCACCTTCCGTCCGTCCATCCATCCATCCCCAGCCATGTCCAGCCTCCATCCATCCCCAGCCACGTCCAGCCTCCGTCCGTCCATCCATCCATCATCCCCATGAACCCCTCCATCCGTCCCCAGCCACGTCCACCTTCCGTCCATCCGTCCGTCCATCCCCAGCCACGTCCAGCCTCCATCCGTCCATCCATCCATCACCCCCATGAACCCCTCCATCCGTCCCCAGCCACGTCCACCTTCCGTCCATCCATCCATCCCCAGCCACGTCCATCCTCCATCCATCTATCCGTCCATCCCCAGCCACGTCCAGCTTCCGTCCGTCCATCCCCAGCCATGTCCAGCCTCCGTCCATCTATCCATCCCCAGCCACGTCCACCTTCCGTCCATCCGTCCGTCCATCCCCAGCCACGTCCAGCTTCCGTCCGTCCATCCATCCATCCATCACCCCCCATGAACCCCTCCATCCGTCCCCAGCCACGTCCACCTTCCGTCCGTCCATCCATCCCCAGCCACGTCCAGCCTCTGTCCATCCCCAGCCACGTCCACCCTCCGTCCATCTATCCGTCCATCCCCAGCCACGTCCAGCTTCCGTCCGTCCATCCCCAGCCATGTCCAGCCTCCGTCCATCTATCCATCCCCAGCCACGTCCACCTTCCGTCCATCCGTCCGTCCATCCCCAGCCACGTCCACCCTCCGTCCGTCCATCCCCAGCCACGTCCAGCCTCCGTCCATCTGTCCGTCCATCCATCACTCCTCATGAACCCGTCCACACGTCCCCCAGGGTTGGAGACGAGAGGCCGGGGCTGTGGCAGGGGGCGAGGGTTGGGGGCAAGGGGCGAGGGGCTGGTGCTGGGGGCGAGGGGCCGGGGACAAGGGACGAGGGTCCGGGGTGAGAGGCCAGGGCTGGGGGCGAGGGGCCAGGGACAAGGGACGAGGGTTGGTGGCGAGAGGCGAGGGCTGGGGGCGAGATTCCAGGGCCGGGGCTGGGGACAAGGGACGAGGGCTGGGGGCGAGGGGCCGGGGACAAGGGGTCCATTTGTAGCAGTGAGGTGCATTCACCCCAGACAGTTCCCCAAGGGGCGTGGCCACGTCTCCAGCTGATGTGCTAGGGATCCGGGGGGGGGGGGGGCGGTCTCTGGCCTGCTGGACTGGGGTCAAGCCTGATCATGGCAACACTCCCGCCTGGCCATGGGATCCGGGCTCCATCCCCAGACACCCTCAGCTCCAGGGCTGGGCGGGAAGCTAATCGCCCATCCGCATCCCCAGACAACGAGATCTCCCGGCTGCCACGCGGGGCCTTTGCGGGGCTCCCCAACCTGCAGTGGGTGGATCTCAGCAAGAACCAGCTGGACTCCAAGGGCCTGCACCCCAAGGCCTTCCAGGTGGGTGAACAGCAGCACTGGCCCCCCACTCCCCATGGCTTCTCACCCACACGGCACCCTGGGGAGAGAACCCAGGAGTCCTGGCTCCCAGCCCCCCCCGCTCTACGCCACCAGTCCCCACTCCCCTCCCAGAGTCGGGGAGAGAACCCAGGAGTCCTGGCTCCCAGCCCCCCTGCTCTAACCACCAGCCCCCACTCCCCTCCCCTAGCCGGGGAGAGAACCCAGGAGTCCTGGCTCCCAGCCCCCCCCGCTCTACGCCACCAGCCCCCACTCACCGCCCAGAGCTGGGGAGAGAACCCAGGAGTCCGGGCTCCCAGCCCCCCTGCTCTAACCACCGGACCCCCTCCCCATACACTCCCCCCCCACACACACCAGAACCTGACCCAGCTGAAGCGGCTGAATCTGGATGGGAACCGTCTCAGGAGGATCCCGGTGCTGCCCCCGTCCCTGCTGGAGCTCAAAGTGAACGACAACAGGCTCCAGGGCCTGCAGAGAGACACCTTCCGAGGTGAGACGGGCCCCGGGGACCCTCCCTGGGAATAAGCCAATGCCTGGGGTCTCCCCGGCGCAAGGGGGTCTGGGAGCCAGGACTCCTGGGTTCTCTCCCCGGCTCTGGGAGGGGAGTGGGGGCTGGAGGTTAGAGCAGGGGGGGGCTGGGAACCAGGACTCCTGGGTTCTCTCCCCGGCTCTGGGAGGGGAGTGGGGGCTGGTGGGTTAGAGCAGGGGGGGCTGGGAGCCAGGACTCCTGGGTTCTCTCCCCAGCTCTGGGAGGGGAGTGGGGGCTGGTGGGTTAGAGCAGGGGGGGCTGGGAGTCAGGACTCCTGTGTTCTCTCCCCAGCTCTGGGAGGGGAGGGGGGGCTGGTGGTTAGAGCAGGGGTCTGGGAGCCAGGACTCCTGGGTTCTCTCCTGGCTCTGGGAGGGCAGTGGGGGCTGGTGGTTAGAGCTGGGGGGCTGGGAGCCAGGACTCCTGGGTTCTCTCCTGGCTCTGGGAGGGCAGTGGGGGCTGGTGGTTAGAGCAGGGGGAGTGGGAGCCAGGACTCCTGGGTTCTCTCCTGGCTCTGGGAGGGGAGTGGGGGCTGGTGGTTAGAGCAGGGGGGGCTGGGAGCCAGGACTCCTGGGTTCTCTCCTGGCTCTGGGAGGGCAGTGGGGGCTGGTGGTTAGAGCTGGGGGGCTGGGAGCCAGGACTCCTGGGTTCTCTCCTGGCTCTGGGAGGGCAGTGGGGGCTGGTGGTTAGAGCAGGGGGAGTGGGAGCCAGGACTCCTGGGTTCTCTCCCAGCTCAGGGGGTGTTCGGGGGTTCACCCCAAGGCCCCCGTCTCTCGGCAGGGCTCGATAGGCTGTTGACCCTGGAGCTGGAAGGAAACGACCTGCATGACGGGAACGTGATCCCAACGTCCTTCGCAGCCTTGCACGGACTCATGTACCTGCGGCTGGATCGGAACCGGTTCCGGGCCATCCCCTCAGGCCTGCCCTCCACCCTGCAGGTCAGCCTGGGAACCCAGGGCCACGGCCCCCTGCCCCATCCCGGGTCTCCATGTGGCAGCCGTCAAGTGCTGGGGGGCTCTCTGGGGTGGAGTTAAAGTGAAGGTGTCAGAGTGTTTATGGGGCAGTGTTAAGATGACAGGAAGGGGTGTCTCTGGGGTGGATTTAAGGTACTGTGGGCCTCTGTGGGACAGAGTCAAGGTGAAGCTGCAGGGGTTTTCTGAGAGGCAGAGTCAAGGTGAAAGTGCTGGGAGTTTCTGGCGGGCAGAGTTAAGGTGAAGAGAGGGGGGGCCGTAACCCCGAGCTTTCCCCAGGAGCTGCATCTCGACTCCAATCACATTGAGGAGGTGCGGGAGGGGCTGCTCAACAAGACCCTGAACCTCAGCGTCCTGGTTCTGAGCAACAACAGGCTCCAGGAGGATGGGATTGCGCCACGGGCTTGGATCGACCTCCCGTGAGTCACCCTGCGGTGCTGGAGAACCCCGGCTTCCGGCTCCCACCCCCCTCCCCTCCCAGAGCCGGGCAGAGAACCTCGGTGTCTGGGCTCCCAGCCCCCTCCCCGAGCCAGGGAGAGAACCCAGGTGTCCGGCTCCCAGCCCCCCTCCCCTCCCAGAGCATGGGAGAGAACCCCGACGTCCGGCTCCCAGCCCCCCTCCCCTCCCCGAGCCGGGAGAGAACCCCGGCGTCCGGCTCCCAGCCCCCGTCCCCTCCCTGAGCCGGGGAGAGAACCCCGGCATCTGGGCTCCCAGCCCCCTCCCCTCCCAGAGCACGGGAGAGAACCCCGGCGTCCGGGCTCCCAGCCCCCTCCCCGAGCCGGGAGAGAACACTGGCGTCCAGCTCCCAGCCCCCCTCCCCTAGCACGGGCGAGAACCCCGGCGTCTGGCTCCCAGCCCCCCTCCCCTCCCAGAGCCGGGGGGAGAACCCAGGCGTCCGGCTCCCAGCCCCCCTCCTCTCCCAGAGCACGGGAGAGAACCCCGGCGTCTGGGCTTCCAGCCCCGCTCCCCTCCCCGAGCCGGGGAGAGAACCCAGGCGTCCGGCTCCCAGCCCCCCTCCCCTCCCAGAGCTGGGGAGAGAACCCCGGCGTCTGGGCTCCCAGCCCCCTCCCCTCCCAGAGCCTGGGAGAGAACCCCGGCGTCCTAATCCCAGCCCCCCTCCCCTGCAGGAAGCTGGAGTCCCTGGACCTCTCCTACAACCGACTGGTGCACGTGCCGTCCTTCCTGCCGCGCCGGCTGCGCCAACTGACGCTGCACCACAACCGCATCGAGCGCATCCCGGGCTATGTCTTCGCCCACCTGCGCCCGGGGCTGGAGTTCCTGCACCTCTCTCACAACCGCCTGCGGGCTGAGGGCGTCCATGCCACCTCCTTCGCCGGGCTGGGCCGCTCGCTGGCCGAGCTGCTCCTGGACCACAACCGGCTGCAGGCCGTGCCCCGCGGGCTGCTGGGCCTCAAGGGGCTGCAGGTCCTGCGGCTGAGTCACAACCTCATCAGGTAGGGCAGAGAACCCCGGCGTCCGGGCCCCGCCACCCCCGTTCTAACCCACCAGCCCCCACTGCGCACCCAGAGCCGGGCAGAGAACCCCGGCGTCCGGGCCCCGCCACCCCCGTTCTAACCCACCAGCCCCCACTGCGCACCCAGAGCCGGGCAGAGAACCCCGGCGTCCGGCCCCCGCCACCCCCGTTCTAACCCACCAGCCCCCACTGGGTACCCAGAGCCGGGCAGAACCCCGGCGTCCGGTCCCCGCCACCCCCGTTCTAACCCACCAGCCCCACTGCGCACCCAGAGCCGGGCAGAGAACCCCGGCGTCCGGCCCGCGCCACCCCCGCTCTAACCCACCAGCCCCACTGCGCACCCAGAGCCGGGCAGAGAACCCCGGCGTCCAGCCCGCGCCACCCCCGCTCAAACCCACCAGCCCCACTGCGCACCCAGAGCCGGGCAGAGAACCCCGGCGTCCGGCATCCGCCAGCCCCGCTCTAACCCACCAGCCCCACTGCGCACCCAGAGCCGGGCAGAGAACCCCGGCGTCCGGGCCCCACCAACCCCGCTCTAACCCACCAGCCCCCACTGCGCACCCAGAGCCAGGCAGAGAACCCCGGCGTCCGGTCCCCGCCACCCCCGCTCTAACCCACCAGCCCCACTGCGCACCCAGAGCCGGGCAGAGAACCCAGGCGTCCGGCCCGCGCCACCCCTGCTCTAACCCACCAGCCCCACTGCGCACCCAGAGCCGGGCAGAGAACCCAGGCGTCCGGCCCCCACCACCCGCGCTCTAACCCACCAGCCCCACTGCGCACCCAGAGCCGGGCAGGGAACCCAGGCGTCCTGGAGCCCAGCCGGCGCTGTAGCCGCGTGCCCCAGCGCTGGGAGCCAGCCCCTCACCCCGTCTCCCCTGCAGGCAGGTGCCACTGAACGCGCTGTGTGACACGCGCCTGGCCGAGGACTCCAGCCTGGTCTCCATGCGCCTGGAGCAGAACCTGATCGACCCGCGGCGCATCCCGCCCACAGCCTTCTCCTGCATCCGGGCCTACCACAGCGTGGTGCTGCACCCGCAGCGTGGCCGGGCCTAGGGGCGCCGGGACCCCGGGGCTGTCACAGGGCAGCCGGGCCTAGGGGTGCCGGGACCCCGGGGCTGTCACAGGGCAGCTGGGCCTAGGGGCGCCAGGACCCCGGGCCTGTCACAGCGCGGCTGGGCCTAGGGGCGCCGGGACCCCGGGCTGGGGGCTCCACAAGGCCCTGCTCGGTGAGCTGGCCGAGTTGCTGCTGTCCCATCCATGCCCCTTGTCCAGCTGTCTGCCCCCCCGCCATCCGTCTGTCTGTCACTCAGGCGGGGGTCTCTGGAGCCTCCCTTCCCCAGGCCCGCCCCGCTCGGGCTGGGAATACAATGGGGGACCCCTGGTGCTGTCCCCTCCTTGGCTGATAAACGGGCCTGCCGGGCGCGGCAGCCAAGCCTCGATGTGTGGATTTGTGCCGTGTGGGCGAGGGGGGGCTCGCAGGCTGGGCTGGGCCCCCGGACGCCTGGGTTCCGAGTGCGGCACCAGGACTCAGTTTCCCAGCCTGGGGGATTTGTCCGGCCAGCGCTGCCGTTATCCCGCTGGGGGGGGTGTCCCGGTCGAGCACCAGGCTTTTCCCTACAAGTTGGGGACTTGGCCGGCCAGCCAGGGGCTCCCTCTCCCCTACCCCCCGCTGTGCCCGCCACATCTCTGGGTGAGCCGGCATTCGAGTGTGCCCAGGCACAAGGCACCGGCTCCCTCCCCGTTTTCTGTCTGCCCCACCTGCGGCCGAGGGCATGCTCGGCTTTATCCGCCACTTGGGGGGCAGCTGGGGGGCAGGGGCCTGGAGGGATGGGCGCAGCTCTATGGGGAGGGTCCAAATGTTGCTGTGGGGCTGGTCAACAGCCCCTGCGCCCCCCTCCAGAGGCAGCTGCGTCTCAGTGCTGGGCGAGGGGTCCCCAGGTAACCAGCCCCCGCCCCACCCCAGAGCCAGCTGCCGGTGGTGTTCAGCAGCCCCCCGTCTCAGTGTCGCTCCGCGTCCTGCCTGGTTCCAATTTGCAGCCGGCCGGGGTTAGATAAACACGGCGTCCGGCTCCAGCGGCCCCTGGGCCGGCCAAGCACAACAGCTGCCCCCCCCGCCCCGCCGCCCCACAGCAGGAAGTGCCTGAGAGTGCCCCCCACCCTGCGCAGCCCCACGGCGCTCCAAAGACGGAATCCAGGGTCCTGCCCCCTAAGCACTGTCCCCTCCCCTAGCTCCTGCCAGGCCCCTCCGCCCCCCGTCCCCTGCCAGGCCCCCCTGAGCCCTCCGGCCCCTCCCAGGCCCCCCAGCTCCTCATGGCCCAATAATGGGAACTGGGAAGCATTGGATGGACGGGGGATGGGTGGAGCTGGGGGGTGGACAGGGGGATGGGTGGAGCAGGGGGGATGGAGGGGGGATGGGAGGAGCTGTGGGGGTGGAGGGGGGGCTTACACTCCCTTTCCACCCCCACTGCTGAGGGTCTCGCCCACCTCTCCCCATGGCCAGGGCTCTCACATCCCCCCTCCCTGGGCCCCGCCCCGTCCGCCCCCATTAGCACCACCCGCCTGCACCTGGCCCCCAGGACCCCCCGGGATGGCCGCACCACCAGCTGCTGGGACTAGTCAAGGCAAGTTAGAGCCAGGATGGCTGGTGCCCTCACCACTGCCTGCCCGGGGGCACAGGAGGTGCTGGGGAGCAGGGTTGGGCGGGGGCGGGGGCGCTGTCCCCTCGCAGTCAGGGACAGCCAAGGGGTCCCGGATAACCAGCCCCCCACCCCAGAGCCAGCCCCATGTCAGCACAGGGTGAGGGGTCCCCAGTAACCAGCCCCTGACCCACCCCAGAGCCAGCCGCATCGACACGGGGCGAGGGGTCCCCAGATAACCAGCCCCTGCCCCACCCTAGAGCCAGCCGCATGTTAACACGGGGCGAGGGGTCTCCGGATAACCAGCCCCTGCCCCACCCTAGAGCCAGCCGCATCGACACGGGGCGAGGGGTCCCCGGATAACCAGCCCCCTGCCCCACCCTAGAGCCAGCCGCATGTTAACACGGGGCGAGGGGTCTCCGGATAACCAGCCCCTGACCCACCCCAGAGCCAGCCGCATGTTAACACGGGGCGAGGGGTCTCCGGATAACCAGCCCCTGCCCCACCCTAGAGCCAGCCGCATCGACACGGGGCGAGGGGTCCCCGGATAACCAGCCCCCTGCCCCACCCTAGAGCCAGCCGCATGTTAACACGGGGCGAGGGGTCTCCAGATAACCAGCCCCTGACCCACCCCAGAGCCAGCCGCATCGACACGGGGCGAGGGGTCCCCGGATAACCAGCCCCCTGCCCCACCCTAGAGCCAGCCGCATGTTAACACGGGGCGAGGGGTCTCCGGATAACCAGCTCCTGCCCCACCCTAGAGCCAGCCACATCGACACGGGGCGAGGGGTCTCCAGATAACCAGCCCCTGACCCACCCCAGAGCCAGCCGCATCGACACGGGGCGAGGGGTCCCCGGATAACCAGCCCCCTGCCCCACCCTAGAGCCAGCCGCATGTTAACACGGGGCAAGGGGTCCCCGGATAACCAGCCCCTGACCCACCCCAGAGCCAGCCGCATGTTAACACGGGGCGAGGGGTCTCCGGATAACCAGCTCCTGCCCCACCCTAGAGCCAGCCACATCGACACGGGGCGAGGGGTCCCCGGATAACCAGCCCCCTGCCCCACCCTAGAGCCAGCCGCATGTTAACACGGGGCAAGGGGTCCCCGGATAACCAGCCCCTGACCCACCCCAGAGCCAGCCGCATGTTAACACGGGGCGAGGGGTCTCCGGATAACCAGCTCCCTGCCCCACCCCAGAGGGCCACGTCCTGGCCCCCTGTCCCACCCCGGTAATGGGCCCCGCCCGGCCCCAGCTCTGTCAGCGTCCCGGCAGGCGGGTGGGGCTATGCGGCGGCTGCCTGGCAGGCCGTGCCCAGGGCTATATATAGCCGGGCTGGGCTCTGGGCCCATGCACACATCAGCTCCCTGCCGGGCTGCTGGGGGGCCAGGGCCTGCTCTGTGGGGTGCGGGTGTGGAGACGCGGCCCCTCTGGGGTCAAGCCGGGAGCTGGGCTGAGACAAAGGGGTCCTGCCTGGGGGCGCTGCCAGCCCCCGCTCCGGGCGAGGACGAAGGGGGGAGAGCGTGGGGGGCTGATGTGATGGCGAAGGCATGTACCGGCTGCAGCTGTGAAAACACGGCCGGCCTGGGTCCCGATGGGGGGGCGGGGGGGGGGGAGCCCAGGGCTGGGGGGAGGGGCAAAGCAGATTGCTGGAGAGGTGGGGGGAGCCCCACAAGGAGCGGTCTCCCCTCTGCGCCCCCTCCTTGGCCGGACCCCCCCAGATCGAGGGGGGGTCCAGGGCTCAGCTCCCCCCCCATGGCAGTTACATAAGGCTGGGGGATCCAGGGCCCCCCCGGCTCTGGCCCCATCAGCAGAAAGTGGGGGGGCAGCATGGGAAGGGGGAACGTGCTCCCCACAGAGGACTGGGGGCCTGGGAAGGGGCACAATCAGCGGCAGGGGGCTGCACTCCAGGGAGTCCCTGTATCACCGGCCCCCACCCCACCCCAGAGGGGCCGCATCTCAGCGCCGGGGGAGGGGTCCCCGTATCACTGACCCCTGCCCCACCCCAGAGGGGCCGCATCTCAGCGCCGGGGGAGGGGTCCCCGTATCACTGACCCCTGCCCCACCCCAGAGGGGCCGCATCTCAGCGCCGGGGGAGGGGTCCCCGTATCACTGCCCCCCGCCCCATCCCAGAGCTGGGGAAAGAACCCAGGAGTCCAGGCTGCCAGCCCCGCCCCCCCCCGCTCTAACCACTAGGCCCCACTCCCCTCCTGGAGCCGGGGGCTGATGCTCTGGGGCTGGACACATCCCCTGAGGCCAGGCGCCGGCTCGGGCCAGAGATCAGCGCAGGAATTTTCTCCCCCGGCCTCACATCCTCTCCCGCTGCATTCCTGCCCCTGCCAGCAGAGCCTGCGGCCCCCCAGCGACCGGAGCCGAAGACGGGCCCGGCACATGGGAGAGCGCGACACGGGCCCAGACACGGGACTAGGCAGGAGCAAAACAGCCCTCAACCCCCGCCAGGGAGAGAACCCAGGAGTCCGGGCTCCCAGCCCCCCCTGCTCTAACCACCAGCCCCCCTCCCCTTCCAGAGCCGGGGAGAGAACCCAGGAGTCCGGGCTCCCAGCCCCCCCCCCTGCTCTAACCACCAGCCCCCACTCCCCTCCCCGAGCCAGGAGAGAACCCAGGAGTCCTGGCTCCCAGCCCCACTCTGCTCTAACCCACCAGCCCCCCTCCCCCCCCCCAGAGCCGGGGAGAGAACCCAGGAGTCCTGGCTCCCAGCCCCCTGCTATAACCCAGCAGACCCCCCTCTGCTCCTGGGCCCACCCCCTCCATCTGTCTGTCCATCCCCCACTGTCACGGGCTCCCAGGTCGGGGCCACTCTTGGCCCCGTGCAGTCCCTGGGAGAAGCCCCTTGTCTCTCAGCCAGCATCACACAGGAGGGTTATCGAGTGTCTGACCCCAGCACAGGAAACTCTCCGGCCTCAGGCCTGGCCCCCCTCAGTCCAGCACATCCCAGTCTCTCTGCATTCAGGGGGGCTCTGCCTGCTCCCCCTCTCCAGCCCCGACCCCCCTGCTCCCCAGCTGGGCATCTGATACCCCCGGCCCCAAGCCCCCCTCTGTCCATTGTCTTCTCTCCAGGGAAACAGGGTCGCCTGGGCCCCTCTCCCCTCTTCTGTCCTCTGGCCCCTCGGGCTGGAACCGGCTGGTCCGGTCACTGGGGTCCTCTCCCCGCAGCCCATTGTCCCCCCACTGGCCAGAGCCGGCTGCGACTCCGGGTCACCCGGTCACCAGTCGCTGGGGTCTCCGTTCTCCAGGCCATCGGCCGAACTCCCTCTCCCCTCCCCTCGTTAAACCAGGGACACTGAGTCCCACCCCCGCGGCGTGCAAACCAGTGACAAACCCCAGAGAACCCCCCACTTCCTCACACCCACCCCATCCCTCCCTCCATCCCTCCGACCATCCCCCCGCCATCCGTCTGTCCATCCCCCCCTCCATCCATCTGTCCATCCCCCCTCCATCTGTCTGACCATCCGTCCGTCCATCCCCCCTCCATCCATCCGTCTCTCCATCCCCCGCCCCTCCATCCATCCGTCCATCCGTCTCTCCATCCCCCTCCTCCATCAGTCTGTCCATCCCCCACTGTCCATCTGTCTGTCCATCCCCCGCCCCTCTGTCCGTCGGTCCATGCCCCCCTCCATCCATCTGTCCATCCGTCTCTCCACCCCCCACATCTGTCTGTCCATCCCCCCCTCCATCCATCCATCTGTCCATCCCCTGCCCCCCATCTGTCTGTCCATCGCCACCCCCCTCCATCCACCCCCCCACACCCTAGCTACATCTATACCAGGTTTCCCCCCAAGCTCCTCACCCCCCCCCCCCCCCGATCTCCGGGCGGGTTTGACTTTCCCGGCCTCTGGCTTTTTGGCAGGTGTCTGATGGGATCCAGATGTGGGCCTGGCTTGTGTGTGTGCGTGTGCGTCCGGCATCCAGCTCCCAGCGAGGGAATCCACCCAGCCAGACCCACAGCGCCGCCCGGACGGACCTGTGCTGCTTCAGCGTGCGCATTGCCCCCGAACTCCCACAGGTAGGGCTCTGGCACTGGGGGGGGACTTCGGGGCACTGAGCACTCCCCAGGCAGATAGACCCCCCCCATCAGCTCACCGGACTCCTGGGTTCTGGGGGGGCACATCTCCCATGCTGGGGTGGGGGCGGAATTCCCCCTGCATCAGCTTCCAGGACTCCTGGGTTCTGTTTTATTGGGGGGGGGGGGCAGCCTCAATCCAGTGGGCAAGATTCTTCCAGCATCAGGACCCAGGACTCCTGGGTTCTATTTTTCTGGGGGTCAGCCCCCATTCCTGGGGGGAAATTCCCTGGTGTTGGTTTCCTGGGTTCTGGGTTTTTTTGGTGGGCGGGGGGCTGTAGCCTCAGTGCAGGGGGGTGATTTCCTCACATAGCAGCTCCCCGGACTCCTGGGTTCTTGCACTGTTGCCTTGGGGTGGTATGTTCCCCTCTGCGCCCCATGTTCTGCGCCCCCGGCTTGGCAGATGCTGCGGGGATGGAAAACAGGATCTGTCAGTTTTTCCTCTGTCCCTGGCGCTCCAGGGAATGGATTCCCAGCCGGCGAACAAGCTGTCTTGGACTGATGCTTTCTGGACCGCACGGGGTGGATAGCATCCCAGATGCACCGCTGTACATCCAGAGTCACCCCCTGCAGCACAGAACCCAGGCGTCCGGGCTCCCAGCCCCCCCCTGCTCTAACCACCAGTCTCCACTCCCCTCCCAGAGCCAGGGAGAGAACCCAGGAGTCCTGGCTCCCAGCCCCCCCTGCTCTAACCACCAGCCCCCACTCCCCTCCCAGAGCCGGGGAGAGAACCCAGGAGTCCTGGCTCCCAGTCCCCCCCCTCTAACCACCAGCCCCCACTCCCCTCCCAGAACCGGGAGAGAACCCAGGAGTCCTGAATACTGGGGAGAGGGACTGTCTGGGCCACCCACCATCCAGTGCATCAGGGTATGGTGCCAAGTGGGACTCCCCCCTCATGGCTGGCAGAGCCCAGGGGGAGCGGAGAGGGTCGGGCTGGTCCGGGTGACGCGAGCGGCGAGTTCTGAGGCTACGCATGGTGCAGGTTGTGATGAAAGTGTCCCTGCGGCCCATGGAGCTGGGGGGCACCCAAGGGGACATTGCAGGGGGGCAGCAAGGAAGGTTTAATCACAGGACTCCTGGGTTCTCTGCCCAACTCTGGAAGGGGAGGGGGGCTGGCGGGTCAGAGCAGGGGGGCTGGGAGCCAGGACTCCTGAGTTCTCTGCCCAGCTCTGGGAGGGGAGTGGGGCTGGTGGGTCAGAGCAGGGGGGCTGGGAGCCAGGATTCCTGGGTTCTCTGCCCAGCTCTGGGAGGGGAGGGGGGCTGGTGGGTCAGAGCAGGGAGGCTGGGAGCCAGGACTCCTGGGTTCCATTTGCAGCCCTTTAGTTGGCTTCAAACAGTGATCCACAAATCCAGGCACAGGATCTCAGTGTGTGTCTGAGTCAGCCCCCTTCCCAGATCTTAGAGGTGAGGAGAGAACCCAGGAGTCCTGGCTCCCAGTCCCCCTGCTGTACCCCACCAGACTCTACTGCCCCTCCCAGAGCCGGGGAGAGAACCCAGGAGTCCTGGCTCCCAGTCCCGACTGCTCTAACCCACCAGTCCCCACTCCCCTCCCAGGGCTGGGGAGAGAACCCAGGAGTCCTGGCTCCCAGCCCCCCCTGCTCTAACCCACCAGCCCCCACTCTCCTCCCAGGGCCAGGGAGGGAACCCAGGCGTCCGGGCGGGCTTGTGCTGAGGAGTGTTCCTAGGCAGCCCGTGTGCTGGGCACTCCCGGATTCCTGGGTTCCCTGCTGCTCCATCCCTTTCTCAACTGCTATAGACAAGCCTACGGAGCCCCACTCTGGGGACACCCCCAGGAGACCCGCCCCCACCCTGGGCGGATAGGTCATCCCGTGGAAGAAGGGCTGGTGAGGTGGCATCTGTTGGGCCGTCAGCCCTGGCCCTGTGCCCGGAGCTCTCCGCTCCCGACCCAGGACGCCTGGGTTCCCTTCCCAGGGCTGTCCCAGCGCTCCGGACTCATGGGGTCTTTCTCTGGCTCTCGGGACGCCTGGGTTCCCTTGCCGGCACCATCCCAGGCTCCTTGGCCCAGTCACATGGTGCTTGCAGCTGGGAATTGTGGACAGTGACCCCTCGTTTGTCCGTTCAGCTCTCGACGGGGCCCTGATCTCAGGCGGGGGGGTGGGTCTGAGCAGCGCCCGACGCGGTGAACCGTAGACGGGGTTTTCAATGGTCCAGCTGTTCCCTGGATATGGGGGTGGGGGAAGAGAAGGGGACTGAGGAGGGCTAGTGCTCTGCATTCAGGACTCCTGGGTTCTCTCCCCAGCTCTGGGAGGGGTGGGGGGTCTGGTGGGTTAAAGCGAGGGGGGGCTGGGAGCCAGGACTCCTGGGTTCTCTCCCCGGCTCTGGGAGGGGAGTGGGGGCTGGTGGGTTAAAGCGAGGGGGGGCTGGGAGCCAGGACTCCTGGGTTCTCTCCCCGGCTCTGGGAGGGGAGTGGGGGCTGGTGGGTTAAAGCGAGGGGGTGAGGCTGGGAGCCAGGACACCTGGGTTCTCCCCTGGCTCTGGGAGGGGTGGCGGGGCTGGTGGGTTAAAGCGAGGGGGTGAGGCTGGGAGCTAGGACACCTGGGTTCTCCCCTGGCTCTGGGAGGGGGGGGGGGGGGTCTGGTGGGTGAGAGCAGGGGTGGGGCTGGGAGGCCGGGCTCCTGGGTTCTGCTATTGAAATCAGGATCACCCTTGACCCCCTGCAGTCAGTTGAGTGACCCCCCCCGGGGCCAGATGGGAGCCGTCCCCCCCTCGTGGGCACAGGCCCCGTTAGCCCGGCGAGGATGTGGCAGTAACTCTGTGGTCTGCCCCGCGGGCCCAGCCCAGCGCCTGGCCCGGCCCCAGCCCCACGCCGGCTCCAAACCCCAAGGCGTGACCCGGCCGCTGAGCGCAAACACGCCCGGCTGCGGGGACAAAGACTCTATTGTGGGCACCGGGGGGGCCATGGGGCTGGGGCAGGGGGGGGGCCGCGTGGGTTTGGCCGGGGACAGCAGCCGGCTGTAATTGTTGGCTGCATCCCCGGAGCAGGAGCTGGGGCCGGGGCTGACTCCTGGCTGGAGCTGCTGGACTGGGATAGGATCATCTAGATGTACAGAGGAGCAGAACCGCCCTGACCCGGCGCAATCAGGAGTGACTCCAGTTTGACTCTGGGGGAGCTGAGATCAGAACCCAACCCTGCTCCCATTGCAATCAGGAGTGACTCCGGTTTGACTCTGGGGGAGCTGAGCTCAGAACCCAGCCCTGCCCCCATTGCAATCAGGAGTGACTCCGGTTTGACTCTGGGGGAGCTGAGCTCAGAACCCAACCCTGCCCCCATTGCAATCAAGAGTGACTCCAGTTTGACTCTGGGGGAGCTGAGCTCAGAACCCAGCCCTGCCCCCATTGCAATCAGGAGTGACTCCGGTTTGACTCTGGGGGAGCTGAGCTCAGAACCCAGCCCTGCCCCCATGGCTGCGCTGTGGGGCTGAGCCTGAATAGTGCCTCCAGCTGCACCCCCCCCCCGCGCCCCATGGAACATGAGCTGAGTCTCCCCCTCCCCGGCACCGAGTCAAAGCCAGTAAACAAACAGCCCAGAGCCGCCGGGAGCTCAGCGGGAAGAAGGGAGCCAGGGCTGGGCACTGGGGGGGCGCCGTGCTGCGGGGGGCGGGGGGCTCGGCGGGGGGTCCAGGGGGGGCTCTGTGCTGAGGGGGGTGGGGGGCTCGGCGGAGGGTCCGGGGGGGGCTCTGTGCTGCGGGGGGCTCGGCGGGGGGTCCAGGGGGGGGCTCTGTGCTGCGCGGGGCGGGGGGCTCGGCGGGGAGTCCAGGGGGGGCTCTGTGCTGCGGGGGTCGGGGGCCTCGGCGGGGGGTCCAGGGGGGGCTCTGTGCTGCGGGGGGCGGGGGGGCTCGGCGGGGGGTCCAGGGGGGGCTCTGTGCTGCGGGGGGCTCGGCGGAGGGTCCAGGGAGGGCTCTGTGCTGCGGGGGGCTCAGCGGGGGGTCCGGGGGGGGGCTCTGTGCTGCGGGGGGGCGGGGGGGCTCGGCGGGGGGTCCAGGGGGGGCTCTGTGCTGCGGGGGGCGGGGGGGCTCGGCGGGGGGTCCAGGGAGGGCTCTGTGCTGCGGGGGGCGGGGGGCTCGGCGGGGGGTCCGGGGGGGGCTCTGTGCTGCGGGGGGCGGGGGACTCGGCGGGGGGTCCGGGGGGGGGCTCTGTGCTGCGGGGGGCGGGGGGCTCGGCGGGGGGTCCGGGGGGGGCTCTGTGCTGCGGGGGGCGGGGGGCTCGGCGGGGGGTCCGGGGGGGGCTCTGTGCTGCGGGGGGCGGGGGGCTCGGCGGGGGGTCCAGGGGGGGCTCTGTGCTGAGGGGGGTGGGGGGCTCGGCGGAGGGTCCGGGGGGGGCTCTGTGCTGCGTGGGGCTCGGCGAGGGGTCCAGGGGGGGGCTCTGTGCTGCGGGGGGCGGGGGGCTCGGCGGGGGGTCCAGGGAGGGCTCTGTGCTGCGGGGGGGCGGGGGGCTCAGCGGGGGGTCCGGGGGGGGCTCTGTGCTGCGGGGGGCGGTTGGCTCAGCGGGGGGTCCGGGGGGGGGCTCTGTGCTGCGGGGGGCGGGGGGCTCGGCGGGGGGGTCCAGGGAGGGCTCTGTGCTGCGGGGGGGCGGGGGGCTCGGCGGGGGGTCCGGGGGGGGCTCTGTGCTGCGGGGGGCGGGGGGGCTCGGCGGGGGGTCCGGGGGGGGGCTCTGTGCTGCGGGGGGAGGGGGGCCCGGTGCCCGGGGGGGGGCATGGAAAAAGCAGTGTAATGGGCAGGTGGCATCGTGCCCAGCTCCCTGCCCAAGGTAACCGCTCCCCGCAGGCGTCTGCCCGGCCGGTGGCCCCCTCCCCTCGGCCCAGACACAGCCCCCGCTTGCTCCCAGACGGGGGGGTCACGGAGTGTGGGGGAGTCGGGGCCCTGCACCCCACTTCCTGCCCCTCAGTCAGCCGGTAACACAGAAGGTTTCTCAGCCGACGGGGACACAGCACAGGAATCAGCGACTTTCAGCAAAGCCCATCTTGGGGGGGACCCTGGAGCCCTGAGTCCCCGACCGGCCAAGCCTCCAGCCCCTCCTCCGGCCTCTGCCTCTCTCCCTTCTCTCGCCACCTGGAGCCTTAAGAACGGCATAGGGGAAACTGAGGCACCCACACAGTATTCAGAGAAAACATTAAGAACTTTCCCACTTTGTCACGGGGGAAACTGAGGCACAGAATGGTGGGGGAATGAGCCCCACTCCTCAGGACAGAACCCAGGCGTCCGGGCTCCCAACCCCCCTGCTCTGACCCACCAGACCCCCTCCCCTCCCAGAGCTGGCTGGGCTACTGGGATGGGGGACTTGCGCTGGAGACGCTGGCAAAGATTTTTTTGGGGGGGGGCTCTGGTCTCTGCACCCCCTCTAGCCAGCTGTCTCCCCTGCCCCTCCCCCTGGCTGTTTAGAGCAATCCCAAACCCCGCTCCCCCCCACCCCCGGCTCAGGCGCTCGAGTCTCTAATTGTGGGCCCAGCCCAGCCTGTCATTGTTGACCTTATTTTATCCTGGCCGCTGTGGTGGGGTCACGGCCCGGCCCTGAGCCCTGGCTCACCCCACAGACCCTTCACGTGCCGGGCGCAGGGCCCCATGGAGCTGCCCCCCCCGCCTCAGGGGGTCACAGCCCGGCGCCGGGCAAGGGGTCGCCATATAACCGGCCCCCTGCCCCACTCCAGAGCCAGCTGCAGCCCGGCCCCGGGCGAGGGGTCCCCGTATAACCGGCCCCCTGCCCCACTCCAGAGCCAGCTGCAGCCCGGCCCCGGGCGAGGGGTCCCCGTATAACCGGCCCCCTGCCCCACCCCAGAGCCAGCTGCAGCCCGGCCCCGGGCGAGGGGTCCCCGTATAACCGGCCCCCTGCCCCACCCCAGAGCCAGCTGCAGCCCGGCCCCGGGCGAGGGGTCCCCGTATAACCGGCCCCCCTGCCCCACCCCAGAGCCAGCTGCAGCCCGGCCCCGGGCGAGGGGTCCCCGTATAACCGGCCCCCTGCCCCACCCCAGAGCCAGCTGCAGCCCGGCCCCGGGCGAGGGGTCCCCGTATAACCGGCCCCCTGCCCCACCCCAGAGCCAGCTGCAGCCCGGCCCCGGGCGAGGGGTCCCCGTATAACCGGCCCCCCTGCCCCACCCCAGAGCCAGCTGCAGCCCGGCCCCGGGCGAGGGGTCCCCGTATAACCGGCCCCCTGCCCCACCCCAGAGCCAGCTGCAGCCCGGCCCCGGGCGAGGGGTCCCCGTATAACCGGCCCCCTGCCCCACCCCAGAGCCAGCTGCAGCCCGGCCCCGGGCGAGGGGTCCCCGTATAACCGGCCCCCTGCCCCACCCCAGAGCCAGCTGCAGCCCGGCCCCGGGCGAGGGGTCCCCGTATAACCGGCCCCCTGCCCCACCCCAGAGCCAGCTGCAGCCCGGCCCCGGGCGAGGGGTCCCCGTATAACCGGCCCCCTGCCCCACCCCAGAGCCAGCTGCAGCCCGGCCCCGGGCGAGGGGTCCCCGTATAACCGGCCCCCCTGCCCCACCCCAGAGCCAGCTGCAGCCCGGCCCCGGGCGAGGGGTCCCCGTATAACCGGCCCCTCCCCCATGCTCCCCCTAACCCCGTTCTCCCCTTTGGCCCCCAGCCCCACCATGCTGCGTGTGCTGCTCCTGGTGGCCCTGCTGGGCCTGGCGGGGGCGCTGCCCTTCGAGCAGACGGCCTTCTGGGATTTCTCCATGGACGACGGCCCGGCCCTGCAGAACGACGAAGAGGCCTCGGGCATCTTCCCCACCTCGGGGGTCCCTGACTTCGAGGACGTCGTCACCACCTACGGGGGCCTGTGCCCGTTCGGCTGCCACTGCCACTTGCGGGTGGTGCAGTGCTCTGACCTGGGTATGCCCGGACGCCGGGGTTCCTGTCCCAGCAGTGGGGTGGTGTCTGGTGGTTAGAGCAGGGGGTCCTGGGGGCCAGGACTCCTGGGTTCTCTCCCCGGCTCTGGGAGGGGAGTGGGAGCTAGTGGTTAGAGCAGGGGGGGCCGGGAGCCAGGACTCCTGGGTTCTCTCCTGGCTCCAGGAGGGGAGTGGGGGCTGGTGGGTTAGAACAGGGGGGGCTGGGAGCCAGGACTCCTGGGTTCTCTCCTGGCTCTGGGAGGGGAGTGGGGGCTGGTGGGTTAGAGCAGGGGAGGCTGGGAGCCAGGACTCCTGGGTTCTCTCCCCAGCTCTGGGAGGGGAGTGGGGGCTGGTGGGTCAGAGCAGTGGGGCTGGGAGCCAGGACTCCTGGGTTCTCTCCCCAGCTCTGGGAGGGGAGTGGGGGCTGGTGGGTTAGAGCAGTGGGGGTGGGAGCCAGGACTCCTGGGTTCTCTCCTGGCTCCAGGAGGGGAGTGGGGTCATTATATGGACTGTGGGTCTCTCCCATGCAGGGGTGTCTCTGAGTCCCAGTTTTGGGGGGGAATTTGGGTTTCCCGATGCCCCGTCTCACCGCCCCCCCTCACCCCCCCCATATCTCCCCCAGGCCTGAGGACGGTGCCCAAGGAAATCGCCCCTGACACGAAGCTGCTGGATCTGCAGAACAACCAGATCACGGAGCTGCGGCGCGACGACTTCAAGGGGCTGCATCACCTCTACGTGCGTCCCCTGGGGGCCCCCTGGCCTGCCCCACGGCCCTGCCCCACAGCGCCCCCTGCCTCCCGCACAACCCTGCAACACAGCGCCCCCTGCCTCCCCCACAACCCTGCAACACAGCGCCCCCTGCCCTGCCCCACGGCCCTGCCCCACAGCACCCCCTGCCTCCCCCACAACCCTGCCCCACAGTGCCCCCTGACTGCCCCACGGACCTGCCCCACAGCGCCCCCTGCCTCCCCCACAACCCTGCAACACAGTGCCCCCTGCCCTGCCCCACGGCCCTGCCCCACAGCGCCCCCTGCCTCCCCCACAACCCTGCCCCACAGCGCCCCCTGACTGCCCCACGGCCCTGCCCCACAGCGCCCCCTGCCTCCCCCAAAACCCTGCCCCACAGCGCCCTCTGCCTCTCCCACGGTCCTGCCCCACAGCGCCCCCTGCCTCCCCTACAACCCTGCCCCACAGCACCCTCTGCCCTGCCCCACGGCCCTGCCCCACGGCCCTGCCCCACAGCACCCCCTGCCTCCCCCACAATGCTGCCCCACAGCGCCCCCTGACTGCCCCACGGCCCTGCCCCACAGCGCCCCCTGCCTCCCCCACAACCCTGCCCCACAGCGCCCCCTGACTGCCCCAAAACCCTGCCCCACAGTGCCCCCTGACTGCCCCACGGACCTGCCCCACAGCGCCCCCTGCCTCCCCTACAACCCTGCCCCACAGCACCCTCTGCCCTGCCCCACGGCCCTGCCCCACGGCCCTGCCCCACAGCACCCCCTGCCTCCCCCACAATGCTGCCCCACAGCGCCCCCTGACTGCCCCACGGCCCTGCCCCACAGCGCCCCCTGCCTCCCCCACAACCCTGCCCCACAGCGCCCCCTGACTGCCCCAAAACCCTGCCCCACAGCGCCCTCTGCCTCTCCCACGGTCTTGCCCCACAGCGCCCCCTGCCTCCCCTACAACCCTGCCCCACAGCACCCTCTGCCCTGCCCCATGGCCCTGCCCCACAGCCCTGCCCCACAGCGCCCCCTGCCATGGACAGCGCCCCCAGCCTCCACAGTGCCCCCTGCCTCCCCGACAACCCTGCCCCACAGCACCCTCTGCCCTGCTCCACAACCCTGCCCCACAGCACCCACTGCCCTGCCTCACGGCTCTGCCCCACAGCGCCCCCTGCCTCTCCCATGGCCCTGCCCCACAGCACCCTCTGCCCTGCCCCACGGCCCTGCCCCACAGCACCCTCTGCCCTGCCCCACGGCCCTGCCCCACAGCGCCCCCTGCCTCTCCCACGGCCCTGCCCCACAGCACCCTCTGCCCTGCCCCACGGCCCTGCCCCACAGCGCCCCCTGCCTCTCCCACGGCCCTGCCCCACAGCACCCTCTGCCCTGCCCCACGGCCCTGCCCCACAGCACCCTCTGGCCTCCACAGCGCCCTCTGCCCTGCCCCACAGCACCCCCTGCCATGGAGAGCGCCCCTGCCTCCACAGTGCCCCCTGCCTCCTCCACAACCCTGCCCCACAGCACCCTCTACCCTGCCCCACGGCCCTGCCCCACAGCACCCTCTGACCTGCCCCACGGCCCTGCCCCACGGCGCCCCCTGCCTCTTCCACGGCCCTGCCCCACAGCGCCCCCCCTCTCCCACGGCCCTACCCCACAGCACCCTCTGCCCTGCCTCACGGCCCTGCCCCACAGCGCCCCCTGCCTCCCCCAAAACCCTGCCCCACAGCGCCCTCTGCCTCTCCCACGGTCCTGCCCCACAGCGCCCCCTGCCTCCCCTACAACCCTGCCCCACAGCACCCTCTGCCCTGCCCCACGGCCCTGCCCCACAGCACCCCCTGCCTCCCCCACAATGCTGCCCCACAGCGCCCCCTGACTGCCCCACGGCCCTGCCCCACAGCGCCCCCTGCCTCCCCCACAACCCTGCAACACAGCGCCCCCTGCCCTGCCCCACGGCCCTGCCCCACAGCGCCCCCTGCCTCCCCCACAACCCTGCCCCACAGCGCCCCCTGCCTCCCCCAAAACCCTGCCCCACAGCGCCCTCTGCCTCTCCCACGGTCCTGCCCCACAGCGCCCCCTGCCTCCCCTACAACCCTGCCCCACAGCACCCTCTGCCCTGCCCCACGGCCCTGCCCCACAGCCCTGCCCCACAGCGCCCCCTGCCATGGACAGCGCCCCCAGCCTCCACAGTGCCCCCTGCCTCCCCGACAACCCTGCCCCACAGCACCCTCTGCCCTGCTCCACAACCCTGCCCCACAGCACCCACTGCCCTGCCCCACGGCTCTGCCCCACAGCGCCCCCTGCCTCTCCCATGGCCCTGCCCCACAGCACCCTCTGCCCTGCCCCACGGCCCTGCCCCACAGCGCCCCCTGCCTCTCCCACGGCCCTGCCCCACAGCACCCTCCGCCCTGCCCCACGGCCCTGCCCCACAGCACCCTCTGGCCTCCACAGCGCCCTCTGCCCTGCCCCACAGCACCCCCTGCCATGGACAGCGCCCCCTGCCTCCACAGTGCCCCCTGCCTCCTCCACAACCCTGCCCCACAGCACCCTCTACCCTGCCCCACGGCCCTGCCCCACAGCACCCTCTGACCTGCCCCACGGCCCTGCCCCACAGTGCCCCCTGCCTCCCCCACAACCCTGCAACACAGCACCCTCTGACCTGCCCCACGGCGCCCCCTGCCTCTTCCACGGCCCTGCCCCACAGCACCCTCTGCCCTGCCCCACGGCCCTGCCCCACAGCGCCCCCCCTCTCCCATGGCCCTACCCAACAGCACCCTCTGCCCTGCCCCACGGCCCTGCCCCACAGCGCCCCCTGCCTCTCCCACAGCCCTGCCCCACAGCACCCTCTGACCTGCCCCATGGCCCTGCCCCACAGCACCCTTTGACCTGCCCCACGGCCCTGCCCCACAGCACCCCCTGCCTCGCCCACAAACCTGCCCCACAGCACCCTCTGCCCTGCCCCACGGCCCTGCCCCACAGCGACCCCTGCCTCTCCCACGGCCCTGCCCCACAGCACCCTCTGGCCTCCACAGCACCCTCTGCCATGGACAGCGCCCCCTGCCTTCACAACGCCCCCTGTCTCCCCACAACTCTGCCCCACAGCACCCTCTGCCCTGCCCCACGGCCCTGCCCCACAGCGCCCCCTGCCTCTCCCACGGCCCTGCCCCACAGCGCCCCTGCCTCCCCCACAACCCTGCCCCACAGCACCCCCTGCCTCCCCCACAATGCTGCCCCACAGCGCCCCCTGACTGCCCCACGGCCCTGCCCCACAGCGCCCCCTGCCTCCCCCACAACCCTGCCCCACAGCGCCCCCTGCCTCCCCCTAAACCCTGCCCCACAGCGCCCTCAGCCTCTCCCACGGTCCTGCCCCACAGCGCCCCCTGCCTCCCCTACAACCCTGCCCCACAGCACCCTCTGCCCTGCCCCACGGCCCTGCCCCACAGCCCTGCCCCACAGCGCCCCCTGCCATGGACAGCGCCCCCAGCCTCCACAGTGCCCCCTGCCTCCCCGACAACCCTGCCCCACAGCACCCTCTGCCCTGCTCCACAACCCTGCCCCACAGCACCCACTGCCCTGCCCCACGGCTCTGCCCCACAGCGCCCCCTGCCTCTCCCATGGCCCTGCCCCACAGCACCCTCTGCCCTGCCCCACGGCCCTGCCCCACAGCGCCCCCTGCCTCTCCCACGGCCCTGCCCCACAGCACCCTCCGCCCTGCCCCACGGCCCTGCCCCACAGCACCCTCTGGCCTCCACAGCGCCCTCTGCCCTGCCCCACAGCACCCCCTGCCATGGACAGCGCCCCCTGCCTCCACAGTGCCCCCTGCCTCCTCCACAACCCTGCCCCACAGCACCCTCTACCCTGCCCCACGGCCCTGCCCCACAGCACCCTCTGACCTGCCCCACGGCCCTGCCCCACAGTGCCCCCTGCCTCCCCCACAACCCTGCAACACAGCACCCTCTGACCTGCCCCACGGCCCTGCCCCACGGCGCCCCCTGCCTCTTCCACGGCCCTGCCCCACAGCACCCTCTGCCCTGCCCCACGGCCCTGCCCCACAGCGCCCCCCCTCTCCCATGGCCCTACCCAACAGCACCCTCTGCCCTGCCCCACGGCCCTGCCCCACAGCGCCCCCTGCCTCTCCCACAGCCCTGCCCCACAGCACCCTCTGACCTGCCCCACGGCCCTGCCCCACAGCACCCCCTGCCTCGCCCACAAACCTGCCCCACAGCACCCTCTGCCCTGCCCCACGGCCCTGCCCCACAGCGCCCCCTGCCTCTCCCACGGCCCTGCCCCACAGCGCCCCTGCCTCCCCCACAACCCTGCCCCACAGCACCCCCTGCCTCGCCCACAACCCTGTCCCACAGCACCCTCTGCCCTGCCCCACGGCCCTGCCCCACAGCGCCTCCTGCCATGGACAGCGCCCCCTGCCTCCACAGTGCCACACTCTGACCTGCCCCACGGCCCTGCCCCACAGCGCTCCCTGCCTCTCCCACGGCCCTGCATCACAGCACCCTCTGCCCTGCCCCACGGCCCTGCCTCACAGCACCCCCTGCCTCTCCCACAGCCCTGCCCTGCCCCACGGCCCTGCCCCACAGTTCCCCCTGGCATGGACAGCGCCCCCTGCCTCTCCCATGGCCCTGCCCCACAGCGCCCCCTGGCCTCCACAGCACCCTCTGCCCTGCCCCACGGCCCTGCCCCACAGCGCCCCCTGCCATGGACAGAGCCCCCTGCCTCCCCCACGGCCCTGCCCTGCCCCCCACAGCGCCCCTTGCCTTCCTCACAGCCCAGCCCCACAGCACCCCCTGTGCCCACATCCTGCCATCCACGGTGCCCCCTAACCCCCTGCATCCCTGTCCTGCCTCCACTATGCCCCACAGTGTCCCCTGCCCCCCCGCAGCACTCCCTGACCCTCACAGCGCCCCCTGCGGGTAGACGCCGGTATTGCAGCCCCCTGCTGCCTTTGTAACCCCTGTGCGTCTCCGCCCGCAGGCCCTGGTGCTGGTGAACAACAAGATCTCGCGGGTGCACGAGAAGGCCTTCAGCCCCCTGCACCGCCTGCAGAAACTCTACATCTCCAAGAACCTGCTGGCCGAGATCCCGCCCAACCTGCCGCCCTCCCTGGTCGAGCTGCGCATCCACGACAACAAGATCCGCAAGGTGCCCAAGGACGTCTTCAAGGGGCTCGCCAACATGAACTGCATCGGTGAGACAGGGACGCCGGGACTATTGCCCCGGCCTCCCGCCTGCCAGCCCATTGCCCCGGCCTCCCGCCTGCCAGCCCATCGCCCCAGCCTCCCGCCTGCCAGGGGCCCATCGCCCCGGCCTCCCACCTGCCAGCCCATCGCCCCGGCCTCCCGCCTGCCAGCCCATCGCCCCGGCCTCCCGCCTGCCAGCCCATCACCCCAGCATCCCGCCTGCCAGAGGCCCATCGCCCCGGCCTCCCGCCTGCCAGAGGCCCATCGCCCCGGCATCCCGCCTGCCAGCCCATCGCCCTGGCATCCCGCCTGCCAGGGGCCCATCGCCCCGGCCTCCTGCCTGCCAGCCCATCGCCCCGGCCTCCCGCCTGCCAGAGGCCCATCGGCCCGGCCTCCCGCCTGCCAGGGGCCCATCGGCCCGGCCTCCCGCCTGCCAGCCCATCGCCCCGGCCTCCCGCCTGCCAGCCCATCTACCCCGGCATCCTGCCTGCCAGGGGCCCATCGCCCCGGCCTCCCACCTGCCAGCCCATCACCCCGGCCTCCCGCCTGCCAGCCCATCGCCCCAGCATCCCGCCTGCCAGGGACCCATCGCCCCGGCCTCCCGCCTGCCAGCCCATCGCCCTGGCATCCCGCCTGCCAGGGGCCCATCGCCCCGGCCTCCCGCCTGCCAGGCCATCGCCCCGGCATCCCGCCTGCCAGAGGCCCATCGCCCCAGCCTCCCGCCTGCCAGAGGCCCATCGCCCCGGCATCCCGCCTGCCAGAGGCCCATCGCCCCAGCCTCCCGCCTGCCAGAGGCCCATCGCCCCGGCCTCCCGCCTGCCAGGGGCCCATCGCCCCGGCCTCCCGCCTGCCAGCCCATCTACCCCGGCATCCCACCTGCCAGGGGCCCATCGCCTGCCAGCCCATCACCCCAGCCTCCCGCCTGCCAGCCCATCGCCCCGGCCTCCCACCTGCCAGGGGCCCATCTACCCCGGCATCTCGCCTGCCAGCCCATCGCCCTGGCCTCCCGCCTGCCAGGGGCCCATCGCCCCGGCCTCCCGCCTGCCAGCCCATCTACCCCGGCATCTCGCCTGCCAGGGGCCCATCGCCCCGGCCTCCCGCCTGCCAGCCCATCTACCCCGGCATCTCGCCTGCCAGCCCATCGCCCCGGCCTCCCGCCTGCCAGGGGCCCATCGCCCCGGCCTCCCGCCTGCCAGGGGCCCATCGCCCCGGTATCCCGCCTACCAGCCCATCTACCCCGGCATTCCCCCAGGGACCCAACCCTGATCACCAGCGCCCCCTGCCCCCTGCCCCGCTGCCCATCCCTCGGTGCTCCCCAGCACCTGGCCCTGAGCACTGGGGAGAGTTCTGGGGTGGATGAGCTGTGGGTCACTCTGGTCTCTCTGCCCCCAGAGATGGGGGGCAACCCCTTGGAGAACAGCGGATTCGAACCCGGCGCCTTTGACGGCCTGAAGCTGAATTATCTGCGCATCTCAGAGGCCAAACTGACAGGTGTCCCCAAAGGTAAGCGCCCTGCCCCCCGGCCTGCCCCCCAACCCCCCCGCCCCCCGGCCTGCCCCCCTGCTATTCCCCCAAGCCTCTGCTGCCCCCCGGCCTGCCCCCCAACCCCCCCGCCCCCCCGCCTGCCCCCCTGATATTCCCCCAACCCCCTGCCGCCCCCCGGCTTGCCCCCCAACCTCCCCCAGCGCCCCGGCCTGCCCCCCTGCAATTCCCCCAACCCCCTCCCACCCCCCGGCCTGCCCCCCAACCCCCCCCAGCCCCCATGCTCTTCCCCCAGCGCCCCGACCTGCCCCCCTGCTATTCCCCCAACCTCCCCGGCCTGCCCCCCTGTGTCACGGAGTCGCCGGGCGATGCTCTGGAACTGCTCCCCACAAAGCCAGTCAGGACTTTGGGGAGCCTCCTCTCCCTCGGAGCAGACTGTCTTCAGGGCAAGAAGCTCACACGGCTTCACCTCCTGGGTCTCTCCTGGGAGCATTCAGCATATGCCCCTCCGTGCGCTTCCCACAGCGAGTCCGCCCAGGCGGGGTCCTGGGGAAGCCAGAGGGTCCTGCACCCCCACTTTGCAGTCAGACGTGACTCTCAGCCAGCCGGTAACACAGAGGTTTATTAGATGACAGGAACACGGTCTAAAACAGAGCTTGTAGGTCCAGCAAACTGGACCCCTCGGCCGGGTCCATTCTGGGGTTCAGAGAGCCAGACACCCACTTCTGCCCTCACTCCTAGTCCCCAGGTAGCTCCAACTCTGAAACCCCCTCCAGCCCCTCCTTCTCTCGGCTTTGTCTCTTTCCTGGGCCAGGAGGTCACCTGATCACTTTGTTCACCTTTAGCTATTTCCTTGCAGGGGGCGAAGGGGCCCTGGCCATTTGTTGCCAGGGAGACAGAGTGTCAGTGATTTATGCGCACTGGCCTTTCCCCACCACGTAGAGACTTAAGAAATGCATAGGGGAAACTGAGGCACCCACACAGTATTTAGAGGAAACATTAAGAACAGTCCCACTTCGTCACATCTCTCCCCCCTTCGAGACCGAACTGAGCGAGGTCACTTTAGCCAGTGACCCAGGGAAGTTCGAACCCACCAACATTCCCATGGATGCCCCATCATCTCCCATTCCTTGGTGGGAGTTACACCAGGCCCTTCCAGATTCACATCCTCCCGTGGGTCTGTTGTGGTTGATGGCGCTTGCAGGCTGCATGTGGGAAGGTTTATGCGGCCTGTACCCTTTTGCCAGCCCAATACCCCTGGGGTCTAAACTGAGATTGGGTCTTTTCACAGCGCTCCAGTTTGGAGGGCTGCAATTCGAGCTCTCGGTTAAGAGCCCCCATCTGGACCTTTGCCACCCTCTGACCAGGTGTCTCTGTCCCCAGCAGCTCGGCCTCAGCCCCTTGCATGTGACGCCGCCCAAAACAATACAGCTGCAGCTTTCTAAGGGCCTGCCCCATGGCCGGGCATTTCCTCTCTGAGGCCGCATAGTTCTGCTCCCAGGGCAGCAGTTTCTTGCTCAGGTACCCGGTGGGGTGTCTCCCGCCCTTAGCATCGGCTTGCATTAGCACCGTGCCCAGCCCTGCGTCTGAGGCGTCGGTGAACACTGCAAAAGGCTTGGCAAAGTCTGGGTTTACCAGATCTACCGGGCCCTGGATTAGAGCCTCCTTCAGTGCACAGAGAGCCCTCTGGCCCTGGTCGGTCCAGACCCCCTCGTCTGGCTTACCCCTCTCACCTAGCTCAGGGATGGGGGCAGCTAGGGGGCTAATGTGAAGTACAAACCTCCGGTAGCACCCCGCCATCCTGATAAAGGCCTGGACTTGTTTCTTGGTCTGGGGAACGGGCCAATCTCTGATCATCTCCACCTTGCACTTTTCAGCTTTTACCGTCAGTCCTGCCTCCTTGAGGCAGCCCAGCCCCCTCTTCACCTGGGACACCTGTTCCTCCCCGGTCTGGCTAAAGACACACGTCATCGACGTACGCCAGGGCCAAGTTCTCCATCCCCCTCAGCTTGTCTAGAATCTCCCCAGGCCTAGGCGTGGGGTTGGCATCGGACACGGTGATGGCTTTAAGCTTCCGATAGTCCCTGCAGAACCAGATCATCCTGTCTCCCTTGGGGACCAGCCCCACGGGTGAGGCCCAGGGGCTGTTGAACGGCTGGATCACATCTAAAGCCAGTATGTCCTTGACCTCTCTCTCCAGGTTCTGGGCTCCTTTCCCAGTGACTCTGAACGGGAAACACCTGATGGGGAGATTGGCTCCCACCTCAGGGAAGAGATCCACCCAGGGGTCTTCCCCCTTCTCCTCCCAATCCTCCCCTTCCGGGTCCGGGGGTCCCCTCACTCTCCTCCCTACAGCAGCTCGAACGGGAAGAACCCTGTGGATTCCTGGGGCATCACCAGCTGCCTCCCGATTCCCCCCAGTTCTACTTCCCCTTGGGGAGCCCATTCCCGGTACAGGAATCCCTTCTCCCACCGGACTCTGTCCCTGCAGCCGTCCCCAAGGGGGTTTGCAGCGCTGTGGCCAGCAAATTCCCTCAGCTTCTCCAAGGAGGGATCCCTCTGCAGCTCGGTCTGGAAATCAGCTGCTGGGGAAGGGAGTGGGACCTGCTCCCTCTCGCTGGCTGGGCCTGGGGTCACAGCCCCCCCCCTCTGTTTTACTGCTCCCCAGTCACTTACTGCAAGAAGCGCCATTCACGGGGTGCCGTACATCCCACCGCTGCCACCAGTTGTCACGGAGTCCCCAGGCGATGCTCTGGAACTGCTCCCCACAAAGCCAGTCAGGACTTTGGGGAGCCTCCTCTCCCTCGGAACAGACTGTCTCCAGTGCAAGAAGCTCACACGGCTTCACCTCCTGGGTCTCTCCTGGGAGCATTCAGCATATGCCCCTCCGTGCGCTTCCCACAGCGAGTCCGCCCAGGCGGGGTCCTGGGGAAGCCAGAGGGTCCTGCACCCCCACTTCGCAGTCAGACGTGACTCTCAGCCAGCCAGTAAAACAGAGCTTTATTAGATGACAGGAACACAGTCTAACACAGAGCTTGTAGGTACAGCGGCGAACGGGACCCCTCGGCCGGGTCCATTATGGGGTTCAGAGAGCCAGACACCCGCGTCTGCCCTCACTCCTAGTCCCCAGTTCTGTTAGTCTTTAAGGTGCCACCAGACTCCTTGTTGTTTTTGTAGATACAGACTAACACGGCTACCCCCTGATACTAGTCCCCAGGTAGCTCCAACTCTGAAACCCTCTCCAGCCCCTCCTTCTCCCGGCTTTGTCTCTTTCCTGGGCCAGGAGGTCACCTGATCTCTTTGTTCACCTTTAGCTGTTTCCTTGCAGGGGGCGAAGGGGCCCCGGCCATTTGTTGCCAGGGAGACAGAGTGTCAGTGATTTATGCGCACTGGCCTTTCCCCACCACGTAGAGACTTAAGAAATGCATAGGGGAAACTGAGGCACCCACACAGTATTTAGAGGAAACATTAAGAACAGTCCCACTTCGTCACACCCTGCTATTCCCCCAACCCCCTCCCGCCCCCCGGCCTGCCCCCCAACCTCCCCCAGCGCCCCGGCCTGCCCCCCTGCTATTCCCCCAACCCCCTCCCGCCCCCGGCCTGCCCCCCAACCTCCCCCAGCGCCCCTGCTCTTCCCCCAGCGCCCCGACCTGCCCCCCCCTGCTATTCCCCCAACCTCCCCCAGCCCCCCTGCTCTTCCCCCAGCGCCCCGGCCTGCCCCCCTGCTATTCCCCCAACCCCCTCTTACCCCCCCGGCCTGCCCCCCAACCCGCCCCAGCGCCCCTGCTCTTCCCCCAGCGCCCCAGCCTGCCCCCAACCCCCCCGCCCCCCTGCTCTTCCCCCAGTGCCCCAACCTGCCCCCCAGCTATTCCCCCAACCTTCCCCAGCCCCCCCCGGCCTGCCCCCCAACCTCCCCCAGCGCCCCGGCCTGCCCCCCTGCTATTCCCCCAACCCCCTCCCGCCCCCCTGGCCTGCCCCCTAACCCCCCCGCTGTTGCCCACCCCAGCCCGCTGGCTGACCCTGTGGTGTCCTGGGACCCCCAGTACTGCCCCCCTCCCGTGTCTGGGACCCCTCCCCACCCTGCTCCTCAGGTCCCCCCAGATCCTGCCCCCTCTGGCTGGGACCCCCAGCACTCAAGTCAGGGCATCAGAGCCCCTACTGCACCCCGCTCCCCCCACACAATACCCGCCCCCGATCAAACCCAGCTCCCCCAACCCCACCCCTGGGATCCTCCTGCATGTAACCTGCCCCCGGCTCCCAGCCCCCTGGGGGGCCCCCTGACCCCCCTTCTCTGCCCCCCAGACCTGCCTGAGACCCTGAACGAGCTGCACCTGGATCACAACAAAATCCAAGCCATTGAACTGGAAGATCTGATCCGCTACGGCAAGCTGGCCAGGTGAGTGTGCGCGGCCCCCCGCCTGCCCCCCACCTGCCCCCAGCTGCCCCCCAACTGCCCCTGGCCCCCCGCCTGCCCCCCGCCTGACCCCAGCTGCCCCCCAACTGCCCCCGGCCCCCCGACTGCCCCCCGCCTGCCCCTGGCCCCCCAACTGCCCCCCACCTACCCCCCAACTGCCCCCAGCTGCCCCCCAACTACCCCCGGCCCCCCGCCTGCCCCCCGCCTGCCCCCAGCTGCCCCCCACCTGCCCCCCAACTGCCCCCGGCCCCCCGCCTGCCCCCCGCCTGCCCCCCGCCCCCCAACTGCCCCCCGCCTGCCCCCAGCTGCCCCCCACCTGCCCCCAGCTGTCCCCCACCTGCCCCCCGACTGCCCCCGGCCCCCCGACTGCCCCCCGACTGCCCCCGGCCCCCCAACTGCCCCCCAACTGCCCCCCGCCTGCCCCCCACCTGCCCCCCGACTGCCCCCGGCCCCCCGCCTGCCCCCCGCCTGCCCCCAACTGCCCCCCAACTGCCCCCCGCCTGCCCCCAGCTGCCCCCCAACTGCCCCCCACCTGCCCCCCAGCTGCCCCCGGCCCCCCGACTGCCCCCTGACTGCCCCCGGCCCCCCAACTGCCCCCCAGCCCCCCCAATCCGTTACAGGAAGTTGTCCAGGTAACAGCTCCCCCCCCCCCCGCCACCAGGCCCCCATAAATAGCTTCACATGGTCCAGCCACTGGAGGGAACCACAGAGCCCCACGGCGTGAAGTGGGGTGACTCGCCTGCGTCCACCCATCCTCCAAACATCCCAGGTACCCCACCCCCGCTGCCCAGCCCCCATAGCTACCCCACCCCTCCGTCCATCCGTCCATCCATCCCCCGCTCTCCGCGCAGGCTGGGGCTGGGGCACAACGCCATCCGGATGATCGAGAACGGGAGCTTGGCCTTCGTCCCAGCGCTCCGGGAGCTGCACCTCGACCACAACCGGCTCTCCCGCGTGCCCTCCGGGCTGCCCGGCCTCCGCTTCCTGCAGGTGAGGCAGGGGGGCCTGGGCCCTCCCGCCCCAGGGCTGGGGCGCCCCCCGGTGGCGGGATCTCCTCTCTGGGCCGCCCAGAGGATTCAGGGGGCCTGGGGCAAAGCGGGCGAGCTGCGGCATTTCAGTGGTGGGGGGCCCTTCAGCCGCTCCGCGTCCTCGGCAGCACTGAAGGACCCGCCGCCGAAATGCTGCCGGAGACCCGGAGCGCCGCCCGGTGAGTAAAAAGGCGTCTCTAGCCAGGAAAGGGATTCTCGGCCATGGCTCGCAGGGCCCCTGTGGGGCCTGGGGCAAATTGCCCCTCTTTCACCCCCCTCTGGGCAGCCCTGGGCAGAGGGGCTTATTGGAAAATCGCCCCCTCCCTTCCCACAAGACTGGGGGAGCCCCCCCATGAACCCCTTTCTTGCCTCCCTCTGATGGGGGGGCTTGGGGGCTCTGTGGGGGGCTGTCTAAACTCTCCTGTTCAGCCCCCACTCTCCCTTCCCCCAGGTGGGCATTAGGGGGTTAATGGGGGGATCTGTGCTTTTGGGGGAATCTGAGGGGTTGAGGGGGCTGGGGGGTTCTGGGGAGTTGGGTTGGGTGTGCTGGGGGACTGTGATGAGGGGATGCGATGGGTGGGGGGCCTGGGGGTGCTAGCTGACCTCCCCCTCCCCCCAGGTGGTGTACCTCCACGCCAATGACATCACGCAGGTGGGAGTGAACGATTTCTGCCCCGTGGGGTTCGGGGTGAAGCGAGCCTATTACAACGGAATCAGTCTCTTCGGGAACCCGGTCCCCTACTGGGAGGTGCAGCCGGCCACCTTCCGCTGCGTCACCGACCGCCTGGCCATCCAGTTCGGCAACTACAAGAAATAAGGGGGCCGGGGAGGGGGGGAGGGGGTGCAGTGGGTGGGGAGCTGGGGGAAGTGTAGGGGGACTAGAAGGGGGCAGCAGGGGGTCTGGGAGTGCAGGGAGTGGGGAAACCAGAGGCCCATTGGGTCCAGCGCTGAGGCCCCATTACCTGCCAGGCCGGGGGGCAGCTCTAGCATCGACTCGGTAACCCACAGAGGGTCGGGGGGCAGATGGGGGCCGTGCCATGTAGCTTCAAAGCACATGTGCCAGTGTCAGCAGGATCGGGGCCACTGGGATCTTACTGCCAATCCTTGGAAAGTTTACCAACCCTCCCCCCACAACTACCCCCGGGACCGTTTGCCCCCCAAATCATGAAAACAGGGTGGAAAGGTTGAGGGCTCGGCCCCAAACAGGTTAGAATTTTGCAACTTGGGGGGGGGAAGGCCCCCAAAGGTGACAAAATCTCACAAGAGAATTGCAAACAAATTGACAAAGAAAATCTTGAAACCATCAGGGAGAAAATGTTGGGGGGCGGGGAAATGGAGAAAATTTGTAACAATTGTGGCAACAAAACCCAAAAAATCTTCGCAAGCTTGCATGAGTGTGCAGGAGAATTTTGCTGGCTGACTTCTTTGCAAATTGGCGAGAAACGGCAAAGAGATTAGAACCCAAAGCCATAGAGATTGGCAGCCCAAAGCCATGGAGATTGGAACTCAAAGCCATGGAGATTGGCAGCCCAAAGCCATGGAGATTGGCAGCCCAAAGCCATGGAGATTGGAACTCAAAGCCATGGAGATTGGCAGCCCAAAGCCATGGAGAATATTGAACATTTTTTTTAAACACATTTGCATGAATGTTTTGCCCTAAAAGCGTCATGGAAAAATTGTAAAAATTTTGCAAGAAAGTTCTTGCCACATTTGCATGAAAATGTAAGAAAAGATTGAAAAAAAGGGAAGTCATGAAGAAAAGTGCAAAAAATGTTGCAAGGCAATTTGTAATACATTTGCATACACATGCATGAGCTTTGCAACAACAACAACAACAAAATCACCCCATAATTTTGAATGAAAATCCAAGAGTATTTTATCCCCAAAAAATTTAATTTTGCATTCAAGTACAAAAGTATTTTGCAAAAAAGTCATTGGGAAAATTGCAAAAGAAAATGTATAAATTTGCATGAGAAAGGAAAAAATTGCTAATGCTGTCATGCAGAAAATGGCAAATATTTTGAAAAAATCTTTAATACATTTGTATGAAAATGCATGACACTTTTGCAAAAACAGTTATTAAATTGGCGATAAAACGCAAGAAAGTCACAGAGAAAATTGCAAACATTATTTTAAATATATTTGGAAATTTGCATGAAAACTCAAAGATATGCACAAAATGGCACTCCCCAAAAGTCAAGAAGAAAACTGAAAACATTTTGAAAAAGAAATATAAAACACAATCTGTAACAATTTACGAGAAAGTCATCATGAAAATTCTGGACAAAATTTGCCAACAGTCGCTGAAAACATTGCAAAACATGTGGCCGAAGATCGTGCAAAATGTGCATAACGACTTGTGAAAATTTTGCAAAGGCAAAAACGTGGAAAAGACATGACGAAATCGTGCAAAACTGTTGCAGAAATATCCCACCCCCAAGTGGCAAACATTTTGCATACAAAGCACGCTCCATTCTTCACTAATTAGTGCCAATATTTCCTGCTAAATTCTCCGACACGCGTGTGCACAACTCCCTGGCAATGTACCAATCTCTCAAGCCACTGGACATCTCCCCCGGGAAACCAAAGCACCAGCTGACGGTTTCTGCTCCCCACACGCGTGTGAGCCGCCCGGTCCTGGTGCCCGCAGCCCGGGCGAAGGGAAGGTAGCGCTCAGCGGTAGGGCCAAGAACTCGGAGTGGGACTCGCTGGTGCCTGTGGGGGGCAGGGTTTGCAACCCTGCTGCTTTGAAGACCCTCGGGGGGCGTGGGTGTGAAATTTCCCGCTTTGCACACATTTGCTGCCTCATGGGTTTTTCCTTCTTCTTGTTCCCAAAATGCATGGGCGCGGCCTGCTCCAGCCCTGCTCCTTGACATGAGCCGGTGCTTGAAGGCCCGATTCTCTCCCGCGGCAGCCACGATTTGGTGGGACGAGGGCACAGGTGGGCCAGGACCCTGCCAGGCAATGGGGAGAGTGCACCCTCCAGGGCGGGGGGCTAGAGGGCCAGGGACAATCCTGCTGGGTACGTGTAGGATGGGGTGCCCAGAGGCTCCCCACCACCCTCAGAGTTCACCCCATCCCCTTAGTGCCCAACCCCCAAGCCCTGGATTTCCACCGCGCCCCGGGGCTGGGCAGGTGGGCCTGGGAACAGGACCCCCAGGCAACCCGAGCTGCGAGCCGACCCCCCCCGCCCCCCCGCGGGTGTGACTGTGTAACGTCGTGTGCAATAGAAACGCCGAGAATGGCGGCTAATAAAAGTTAGCGTCGGGTTCAGCTGCGTCCCCTGCATGGTGTGTGTGGGGCTGTGGGAGGGGGGCAGGGGCCTGTCGCCTCTCAGGGGCGCCAGCTCCCCCCAGGGCGGGGACTGGCTGGCTCAGGGGGGCAGGGAATGGGGCAGGGGCCTGTCCCCTCTGGGGGGCGCCAGCTCCCATCGGGCCCCAGGGCAGGGACTGGCTGGCTGGGGCACATCTCCGTGGATGGCATCCAGTCCCCAGCTTTTCCAGTATGGGGGCCCCGGGGTGCTGGGATGTGGGAACCAGCACGAAGGGCAGACGGAGCCGGGGGCAGGGGCTCTGGCCCAGAAGAGAGACAGAGAAATCGCCACAGCCCTCCGCTCCACAGTGCCCCCATTGAGCCCCCCAGCCCTCCCTGCCCAGCCCCCCAGCTGCCCAGCCAGACGTCTCTAGGGCCCCGGGCCCCGCCCTGCGCTCCCAGCCTGGCAAAACCAGGCTCCATTTCTAGGCTGCGTGGCCGGCGCCAGCCGAGCCGGGCCCCAGCCCCCATTAGCCGGCGGCCCCCTCAATACCGTCAGCTGGTTCGGCTCCTCGGGCCCCTGGCACCCGGCCCGGACCCAGCCCGGTGCCAGGAGACGGCCAGGAGCCATGGACAGCTCTACCCGATTCCGGTATCCATCCCTCCCTCCGTCCATCCCTCCGTCCCGCCCCCAGCCCTGTATCCATCCCCCATCCTCCCACAGCCCTGTATCCATCCCCCCACAGCCCTGTATCCTTCCCCTATCCCCCACAGCCCTGTATCCTTCTCCCCATCCCCCCTACAGCCTTGTATCCATCTCCCCCGCCCCCAGCCCTGTATCCATCCCCCATGCCCCCTGTATCCATCCCCCATCCCCCCACAGCCCTGTATCCATCCCCCCACAGCCCTGTATCCTTCTCCCCATCCCCCCACAGCCCTGTATCCATCCCCCCCGCCCCCAGCCCTGTATCCATCCCCCATCCCCCCTGTATCCATCCCCCATCCCCCCACAGCCCTGTATCCATCCCCCCACAGCCCTGTATCCTTCTCCCCATACCCCCTAAAGCCCTGTATCCATCCCCCCCGCCCCCAGCCCTGTATCCATCCCCCATCCCCCCTGTATCCATCCCCCATCCCCCCACAGCCCTGTATCCATCCCCCACAGCCCTGTATCCATCCCCCATCCCCCCACAGCCCTGTATCCTTTCCTCCATCCCCCCCACAGCCCTATATCCATCCCCTATCCCCCCACAGCCCTGTATCCTTCTCCCCATCCCCCCTACAGCCCTGTATCCATCCCCCCGCCCCCAGCCCTGTATCCATCCCCCATCCCCCCTGTATCCATCCCCCATCCCCCCACAGCCCTGTATCCTTCCCCTATCCCCCCACAGCCCTGTATCCTTCCCCTATCCCCCCTACAGCCCTGTATCCATCCCCCCGCCCCCAGCCCTGTATCCATCCCCCATCCCCCCTGTATCCATCCCCCATCCCCCCACAGCCCTGTATCCATCCCCCATCCCCCCACAGCCCTGTATCCTTCCCTCCATCTCCCCACAGCCCTGTATCCTTCTCCCCATCCCCCTACAGCCTTGTATCCATCCCCCCAGCCCCAGACCTGTATCCTTCCACCCGGCCCCAGACCTGTATCCTTCCCTCCATCCCCCTCACAGCCCTGTATCCATCCCCCCCAGCCCTATATCCATCCCCCATCCCTCCTGTATCCATCCCCTATCCCCCCACAGCCCTGTATCCATCCCCCATCCCTCCTGTATCCTTCCCCTATCCCCCCACAGCCCTGTATCCTTCTCCCCATCCCCCCTACAGCCCTGTATCCATCCCCCCTGGCCCTGTATCCATCCCCCATCCCCCCTGTATCCATCTACTATCCCCCACAGCCCTGTATCCTTCTCCCCATCCCCCCTACAGCCTTGTATCCATCCACCCCGCCCCCAGCCCTGTATCCATCCCCCATGTCCCCTGTATCCATCCCCCATGTCCCCTGTATCCATCCCCCATCCCCCCACAGCCCTGTATCCATCCCCCCACAGCCCTGTATCCATCCCCCATCCCCCCACAGCCCTGTATCCTTCTCCCCATCCCCCCTACAGCCCTGTATCCATCCCCCCACCCCCAGCCCTGTATCCATCCCCCAGCCCCCCTGTATCCATCCCCCATCCCCCACAGCCCTGTATCCTTCCCCTATCCCCCCTACAGCCCTGTATCCATCCCCTCCACCCCCAACCCTGTATCCATCCCCCCTGTATCTATCCCCCATCCCCCCACAGCCCTGTATCCTTCCCTCCATCTCCCCACAGCCCTGTATCCTTCTCCCCATCCCCCTACAGCCTTGTATCCATCCCCCATCCCCCCTGTATCCATCTCCTATCCCCCCAGAGCCCTGTATCCTTCCCCCATCCCCCCACAGCCCTGTTTCCATCCCCCACAGCCCTGTATCCTTCTCCCCATCCCCCTACAGCCCTGTATCCATCCCCCATCCCCTGTGTATCCTTTTCCCATCCCCCATCCCACCCAGAGCCCTGTATCCATCCCCCATTCCCCCACAGCCCTGTATCCTTCCCCCATCCCACCCAGAGCCCTGTATCCATCCCCCATCCCACCCAGAGCTCTGTATGCATCCCCCATCCCCCGCACAGCCCTGTATCCTTCCCCTATCCCCCCACAGCCCTGTATCCATCCCCCATCCCCTGTGTATCCTTTTCCCATCCCCCATCCCCCGCACAGCCCTGTATCCATCCCCCATCCCACCCAGAGCCCTGTATCCATCCCCCATTCCCCCAGAGCCCTGTATCCATCCCTCCATCCCCCCACAGACCTGTATCCTTCTCCCCATCCCCCCACAGCCCTGTATCCATCCCCCCACAGCCCTGTATCCTTCTCCCCATCCCCCTACAGCCCTGTATCCATCCCCCATCCCCTGTGTATTCTTTTCCCATCCCCCATCCCACCCAGAGCCCTGTATCCATCCCCCATCCCCCGCACAGCCCTGTATCCATCCCCCATCCCACCCAGAGCCCTGTATCCATCCCCCATCCCCACACAGCCCTGTATCCTTTCCTCCATCTCCCCCACAGCCCTATATCCATCCCCTATCCCCCCACAGCCCTGTATCCTTCTCCCCATCCCCACACAGCCCTGTATCCTTCCCTCCATCTCCCCACAGCCCTGTATCCATCCCCCCATCCCCCCACAGCCCTGTATCCATCCCCCACCCCCCACAGACCTGTATCCTTCTCCCCATCCCCACACAGCCCTGTATCCATCCCCCCATAGCCCTGTATCCATCCCCCCACAGCCCTGTATCCTTCTCCCCATCCCCCTACAGCCCTGTATCCATCCCCCATCCCCTGTGTATCCTTTTCCCATCCCCCATCCCACCCAGAGCCCTGTATCCATCCCCCATTCCCCCACAGCCCTGTATCCATCCCCCATCCCACCCAGAACCCTGTATGCATCCCCCGCACAGCCCTGTATCCTTCCCCTATCCCCCCACAGCCCTGTATCCTTCCCCATCCCCCCACAGCCCTGTATCCATCCCCCCACAGCCCTGTATCCTTTTCCCCATCCCCCTACAGCCCTGTATCCATCCCCCATCCCACCCAGAGCCCTGTATCATCCCCCATCCCCCAGAGCCCTGTATCCATCCCCCATTCCCCCAGAGCCCTGTATCCATCCCTCCATCCCCCCCACAGACCTGTATCCTTCTCCCCATCCCCCCACAGCCCTGTATCCATCCCCCATCCCCCCTGTATCCATCGCCATCCCCCCACAGCCCTGTATCCTTCCCCTATCCCCCCACAGCCCTGTATCCATCCCCCCACAGCCCTGTATCCTTCTCCCCATCCCCCTACAGCCCTGTATCCATTCCCCATCCCCTGTGTATCCTTTTCCCATCCCCCATCCCACCCAGAGCCCTGTATCCATCCCCCATCCCACCCAGAGCCCTGTATCCATCTCCCATCCCCCCAGAGCCCTGTATCCATCCCCCATCCCACCCAGAGCCCTGTATCCATCTCCCATCCCCCCAGAGCCCTGTATCCATCCCCCATTCCCCCCAGAGCCCTGTATCCATCCCTCCATCCCCCCCACAGACCTGTATCCTTCCCCCATCCCCCCACAGCCCTGTATCCATCCCCCATCCCCGCACAGCCCTGTATCCATCCCCGCACAGCCCTGTATCCTTCCCCCATCCCCCAACAGCCCTGTATACATCCACCCCGCCCCAGCCCTGTATCCATCCCCCATCCATCCTTCCCCCATACCCCCAGAGCCCTGTATCCATCCCCCATCCCCCCCACAGCCCTGTATCCTTCCCCCATCCCCCCACTGCCCTGTATTCATCCCCACAGCCCTGTATCCATCCCCCACCCCCACACAGCCCTGTATCCATCCTCCCGCAGCCCTGTACCCTTCCCCCCTCCCCCCACAGCCCTGTACCCTTCCCCCATCCCCCTACAGCCCTGTATCCTTCCCCCATCCCCCCAGAACCCTGTATCCTTCCCTCCATCCCCCCCACAGCCCTGTATCCATCCCCCATCCCCACACAGCCCTGTATCCTTCCCTCCATCTCCCCCACAGCCCTATATCCATCCCCTATCCCCCCACAGCCCTGTATCCTTCTCCCCATCCCCACACAGCCCTGTATCCTTCCCTCCATCTCCCCACAGCCCTGTATCCATCCCCCACCCCCCACAGACCTGTATCCTTCTCCCCATCCCCACACAGCCCTGTATCCTTCCCTCCATCTCCCCCACAGCCCTATATCCATCCCCTATCCCCCACAGCCCTGTATCCTTCTCCCCATCCCCACACAGCCCTGTATCCTTCCCTCCATCTCCCCACAGCCCTGTATCCTTCTCCCCATCCCCCTACAGCCTTGTATCCATCCCCCATCCCCCCTGTATCCATCTCCTATCCCCCCAGAGCCCTGTATCCTTCCCCCATCCCCCCACAGCCCTGTTTCCATCCCCCACAGCCCTGTATCCTTCTCCCCATCCCCCTACAGCCCTGTATCCATCCCCCATCCCCTGTGTATCCTTTTCCCATCCCCCATCCCACCCAGAGCCCTGTATCCATCCCCCATTCCCCCACAGCCCTGTATCCTTCCCCCATCCCACCCAGAGCCCTGTATCCATCCCCCATCCCACCCAGAGCTCTGTATGCATCCCCCATCCCCCGCACAGCCCTGTATCCTTCCCCTATCCCCCCACAGCCCTGTATCCATCCCCCATCCCCTGTGTATCCTTTTCCCATCCCCCATCCCCCGCACAGCCCTGTATCCATCCCCCATCCCACCCAGAGCCCTGTATCCATCCCCCATTCCCCCAGAGCCCTGTATCCATCCCTCCATCCCCCCCACAGACCTGTATCCTTCTCCCCATCCCCCCACAGCCCTGTATCCATCCCCCCACAGCCCTGTATCCTTCTCCCCATCCCCCTACAGCCCTGTATCCATCCCCCATCCCCTGTGTATTCTTTTCCCATCCCCCATCCCACCCAGAGCCCTGTATCCATCCCCCATCCCCCGCACAGCCCTGTATCCATCCCCCATCCCACCCAGAGCCCTGTATCCATCCCCCATCCCCACACAGCCCTGTATCCTTCCCTCCATCTCCCCCACAGCCCTATATCCATCCCCTATCCCCCCACAGCCCTGTATCCTTCTCCCCATCCCCACACAGCCCTGTATCCTTCCCTCCATCTCCCCACAGCCCTGTATCCATCCCCCCATCCCCCCACAGCCCTGTATCCATCCCCCACCCCCCACAGACCTGTATCCTTCTCCCCATCCCCACACAGCCCTGTATCCATCCCCCCATAGCCCTGTATCCATCCCCCCACAGCCCTGTATCCTTCTCCCCATCCCCCTACAGCCCTGTATCCATCCCCCATCCCCTGTGTATCCTTTTCCCATCCCCCATCCCACCCAGAGCCCTGTATCCATCCCCCATTCCCCCACAGCCCTGTATCCATCCCCCATCCCACCCAGAACCCTGTATGCATCCCCCGCACAGCCCTGTATCCTTCCCCTATCCCCCCACAGCCCTGTATCCTTCCCCATCCCCCCACAGCCCTGTATCCATCCCCCCACAGCCCTGTATCCTTTTCCCCATCCCCCTACAGCCCTGTATCCATCCCCCATCCCACCCAGAGCCCTGTATCATCCCCCATCCCCCAGAGCCCTGTATCCATCCCCCATTCCCCCAGAGCCCTGTATCCATCCCTCCATCCCCCCCACAGACCTGTATCCTTCTCCCCATCCCCCCACAGCCCTGTATCCATCCCCCATCCCCCCTGTATCCATCCCCATCCCCCCACAGCCCTGTATCCTTCCCCTATCCCCCCACAGCCCTGTATCCATCCCCCCACAGCCCTGTATCCTTCTCCCCATCCCCCTACAGCCCTGTATCCATTCCCCATCCCCTGTGTATCCTTTTCCCATCCCCCATCCCACCCAGAGCCCTGTATCCATCCCCCATCCCACCCAGAGCCCTGTATCCATCTCCCATCCCCCCAGAGCCCTGTATCCATCCCCCATCCCACCCAGAGCCCTGTATCCATCTCCCATCCCCCCAGAGCCCTGTATCCATCCCCCATTCCCCCCAGAGCCCTGTATCCATCCCTCCATCCCCCCCACAGACCTGTATCCTTCCCCCATCCCCCCACAGCCCTGTATCCATCCCCCATCCCCGCACAGCCCTGTATCCATCCCCGCACAGCCCTGTATCCTTCCCCCATCCCCCAACAGCCCTGTATACATCCACCCCGCCCCAGCCCTGTATCCATCCCCCATCCATCCTTCCCCCATACCCCCAGAGCCCTGTATCCATCCCCCATCCCCCCCACAGCCCTGTATCCTTCCCCCATCCCCCACTGCCCTGTATTCATCCCCACAGCCCTGTATCCATCCCCCACCCCCACACAGCCCTGTATCCATCCTCCCGCAGCCCTGTACCCTTCCCCCATCCCCCCACAGCCCTGTACCCTTCCCCCATCCCCCTACAGCCCTGTATCCTTCCCCCATCCCCCCAGAACCCTGTATCCTTCCCTCCATCTCCCCCACAGCCCTATATCCATCCCCTATCCCCCCACAGCCCTGTATCCTTCTCCCCATCCCCACACAGCCCTGTATCCTTCCCTCCATCTCCCCACAGCCCTGTATCCATCCCCCACCCCCCACAGACCTGTATCCTTCTCCCCATCCCCACACAGCCCTGTATCCTTCCCTCCATCTCCCCCACAGCCCTATATCCATCCCCTATCCCCCACAGCCCTGTATCCTTCTCCCCATCCCCACACAGCCCTGTATCCTTCCCTCCATCTCCCCACAGCCCTGTATCCATCCCCCACCCCCCACAGACCTGTATCCTTCTCCCCATCCCCACACAGCCCTGTATCCTTCCCTCCATCTCCCCACAGCCCTGTATCCATCCCCCCATCCCCCCTACAGCCCTGTATCCTTCCCCCATCCTCCACAGCCCTGTATCCATCCCCCATCTCCCCCAGAGCCCTGTATCCTTCCCTCCATCCCCCCTAGAGCCCTGTATCCATCCCTCCCCGCCCCAGACCCGTATCCATCCCCCATCACCCCCACAGCCCTGTATCCTTCCCCCATCCCCCCCACAGCCCTGTATCCATCCCCCATCCCCCCCACTGCCCTGTATCCTTCTCCCCATCCCCCACACTGCCCTGTATCCTTCCCCCATCCCCCCCACAGCCCTGTATCCATCCCCCATCCCCCCCACTGCCCTGTATCCTTCTCCCCATCCCCCACAGCCCTGTATCCATCCCCCCATCCCCGCCCCAAGACCCCCTCTGTCGGTCCGTGTGTCCGTCGACATCTGTCCCGCTCCATAGCTCCCCATCACGGTTTCTATCCTCCTCCCACCTTCATTCCCCTCCGTCCCCCCTTTCGGGGATCAACCCCCTCTGCTCCCTCCCAGCCCAGTTCCCCCTCCAGAGCGGGGAGTTTCAGCAATTCACATGGGGATGGGGGGTCCCCTGGGTCCATGGCTGGTGGGGGGCTGCCCCTGGGTCCATGTCTGCTAGGGGGCGGCCCCTGGGTCCATGGCTGGTGGGGGGTCCCCTGGGTCCCAGGCTGGTGGGGGGCATCCCCTGGGTCCATGTCTACTGGGGCATCCCCTGGGTCCATGGCTGGTGGGGGGTCCCCTGGGTCCCAGGCTGGTGGGGGGCTGCCCCTGGGTCCCAGGCTGGTGGGGGGCTGCCCCTGGGCCCATGGCTGGTGGGCGGTCCCCTGGGTCCATGGCTGGTGGGGGGCGGCCCCTGGGTCCCAGGCTGGTGGGGGGTCCCCTGGGCCCATGGCTGGTGGGGGGCTGCCCCTGGGTCCATGGCTGGTGGGGGGCTGCCCCTGGGCCCATGGCTGGTGGGGGGTCCCCTGGGTCGCAGGCTGGTGGGGGGTCCCCTGGGCCCATGGCTGGTGGGGGGCTGCCCCTGGGTCCATGGCTGGTGGGGGGCTGCCCTTGCGGTCATTGCCTGACACTAGGGGACGCTATTTTGCTGGCGGGGGGGGGGGCGATGCATCCTCCTTCAGCATCCATCCTCCCATGCTGCCCCCCCACACGCCGGCTGTGCCGGGGGGGGTCCGGGGGGGTGCGACGGGAACCCCCTGGCGGTGGGGCGGGGGGAGCCGGAAGCATCGGGCCTGTCCTCGGCCTCCGCTGCCGCTGTCACCTGCTCCTCCCCCCCCCCCCTCAGCATCAGGACCAGCCCGAGGACGCACCGTCCATGCAGCATGTGAAGCCAGGCGGGGATCCCGGAGCCCGCAGCGCCCTCAGCCCCACACAGCCCCCCCGCCCCGCCCCCTCCCCGCCCCACGGCCGTGGGGAAGCCGGGAGCGTCTCCCCCGCCCCCCCGCCCCTCCCAGCCCCGCGCCGGCTGCACCATGGCCTGGTAAGTCGCCGCCTCGGCACTGCGCTCTGGGAGGCGAATTCGGGGGGGGGGGGCTCCCGGATTGGGGACCCCCCCGGCAGGATGGTGGCTCTGCAGGGGCTGGGGGGGCCGGTGCAGACCCCCCCCCACGCAGCGCCCATATTCCGTGTCCGGTGCAGAGATGCTGGGGGGGGATGGGTTGTTCACTGCAGAGCTGCCTGAAGGAGGGGGCTGGGGGGCAGGGCGGGGGGGGCGATTATTAAAGTGGGGAGGCGCGGGGGGGGCGGACAAAAATCCCCTGTTGCGAGGGTCGGCAGGTTGCAACGACCCCCCCCCCCCGCAGTTCATAATTCTCCAAACCTGCCCCTCCCATTGCATGTCATTCTCCCCCCCCCGGCATGGCGGGTCTGTCACGCACCCTCCCGCAGCACCCGGTCTGCCAGCGCCCCCCTCCCCCCATCGCAGTGGGGTCGTTACCGGATCATTATTGGCAAAGCCCGTGCAAAGCCGGCCGGGCTGTCAAGGGGACAGAGCCACCCGCCGGGGGGGTGGGGGGGAGCTGGCGTACCTGGCCCGTGCGGTGGGGGGGCTGCTGAGACCTGGGGGGGGGGGGCAGCGGTGTTTCATAGCCAGCGAGCCCCCCCCCCCCCCACTGCAGCACAATCGCTCCTGCAGTCAGTGCGGGGGGGGGCTGGGCTCTGGCTTCATCCCGACACCCCCGGTGCAAGGCACTGAGCGGGGAGAGGGCTCTGGAAGCTGCCACAAAGCGAGACCCCCCGTTTTCTGGCCAATGGGCTCAGAGAATCCCTGGACTAGATGGAGGGAGGGCTGAATATGGTGTAGTGGGTGGATGGATGAATGGATAGATAGAGGTATGGGGGAATGGATGGATGGGGGAATGGGGATGGATGGATTGATGGATGCATAGAGGTGTGGGGGGATTGATTAATGGATGGTTAGATATAGGTGTGGGGGGATGGATGGATGGATGGGGGAATGGGGGAATGGGGGGATGGATGGATAGAGGTATGGGGGATGGATGGATGAATGGATAGATAGAGGTATGGGGGAATGGGGGGATGGATGGATGGATGGAGGAATGGGGGGATGGATGGATAGAGGTATGGGGGATGGATGGATAGAGAGGTATGGGGATGGATGGATGGAGGGATGGAGGGATAGAGGGATAGAGAGGCATGGGGGTGGATGGATGGATGGATGGATGGATGGAGGGATAGAGAGGCATGGGGGTGGATGGATGGATGGATAGAGAGGTATGGGGATGGATGGATGGAGGGATAGAGAGGCATGGGGGTGGATGGATGGATGGATGGATGGATGGATGGATGGATGGGGGATGGGGGATGGATGGATAGAGGTATGGGAGGATGGATGGATGTGGAGTTAAGTATGAGGGTACACAGATGATGGAGGAAGGGAGGGAGGGAGGGGAAATATGGTATATTGGGATTTATGGATGGATAGAGGTATGGGGGGATGGATGGATGGGGGAATGGGGATGGATGGATTGATGGATGCATAGAGGTGTGGGGGGATTGATTAATGGATGGTTAGATATAGGTGTGGGGGGATGGATGGATGGATGGATGGATGGGGGAATGGGGGGATGGATGGATAGAGGTATGGGGGATGGATGGATGGATGGATGGGGGAATGGGGGGATGGATGGATAGAGGTATGGGGGATTGATGGATGGATGGATAGAGGTATGGCGGGTGGATGGATGGGGAGTTAAGTATGAGGGTACACAGATGAGGGAGGGAGAGAGGGAGGGAGGGGTAAATATGGTATATTTAGATTGATGGATGGATAGAGGTGTGGGGGTGGATGGATGAGTTGGGAACTGTGGGCTGGGATGGCTGGAGGAATGAATACAGAGTGGTATATTGGGTGGGGAGAGAGGTGGAGATGGCGGGACGGATGGGTAAATAGGGTGTGCTTTGGCGGGATGGATGGGTAAGCTTGGTGGCAGTGGATGGAGGGAGCAGGACTTAGCGGTTAGATCCATAGTTGATGGATGGATGGATATGGGGGTAGATGGATGGATGGATGGATGCAGGAGGGTAGATGGGAAAAGATGGATGAGTGGATGAATAGATAGGAATTTATGGGCTTGGATGGATGGATGGATGGATGGATGGAGAGGTATGGGGGTGGATGGATGGATGGATAGAGAGGTATGGGGGTGATGGATGGATGGATGGATAGAGAGGTATGGGGGTGGATGGATGGATGGATGGATGGATAGAGAGGTATGGGGATGGATGGATGGAGGGAGGGATAGAGGAATAGAGAGGCATGGGGGTGGATGGATGGATGGATGGATGGATGGAGAGGCATGGAAGTGGATGGATGGATGGATGGATGGATGGAGAGGTATGGGGATGGATGGATGGATGGAGAGGTATGGGGGTGGATGGATGGATGGATAGAGAGGTATGGGGATGGATGGATGGATGGATGGAGGGATAGAGGGATAGAGAGGCATGGGGGTGGATGGATGGATGGATGGATGGGGGATGGGGGGATGGATGGATAGAGGTATGGGGGGATGGATGGATGTGGAGTTAAGTATGAGGGTACACAGATGATGGATGGAGGGAGGGAGGGAGGGAGGGAGGAAGGGAGGGAGGGGAAATATGGTATATTGGGATTTATTAATGGATAGAGGTATGGGGGGGTGGATGGATGGAGAGGTATGGGGTGAATGGATGGATGGATAGAGAGGTATGGGGGTGACTGGATGGATGGAGGGATAGAGAGGTATGGTGGTGGCTGGATGGATGGATGGATGGAGGGTGGGATAGAGAGGTATAGGGTTGGATGGATGGATAGAGAGGTATGGGGGTGGCTGGATGGATGGATGGAGGGATAGAGAGGTATGGGGGTGACTGGATGGATGGAGGGATAGAGAGGTATGGTGGTGGCTGGATGGATGGATGGATGGAGGGTGGGATAGAGAGGTATAGGGTTGGATGGATGGATAGAGAGGTATGGGGGTGGCTGGCTGGCTGGCTGGAGGGATAGAGAGGTATAGGGTTGGATGGATGGATAGAGAGGTATGGGGGTGGCTGGCTGGCTGGATGGAGGGATAGAGAGGTATGGGGGTGGATGGATGGATGGAGGGAGGAATAGAGAGGTATGGGGTGGATGGAGGGAGGGATAGAGAGGTATGGGGTAGATGGATGGATGGATGGAGGGATAGAGAGGTATGGGGGTGGCTGGCTGGCTGGAGGGAGGGATAGAGAGGTATGGGGGTAGATGGATGGATGGAGGGATAGAGAGGTATGGGGGTGGCTGGATGGATGGATGGAGGGATAGAGAGGTATGGGGCTGGCTGGATGGATGGAGGGAGGGATAGAGAGGTATGGGGGTGGATGGATGGAGGGAGGGAGGAATAGAGAGGTATGGGGGTGGCTGGATGGATGGATGGAGGGATAGAGAGGTATGGGGATGGATGGATGGATGGAGGGAGGGATAGAGAGGTATGGGGTGGATGGATGGATGGAGGGAGGGATAGAGAGTTTTTAGGGATAGACGGTTTTATGGCCTGCAGCATGCAGGGGGTCAGACCAGATGATCATAATGGTCCCTTCTGACCTTAAAGTCTATGAGTCTATGAGTCTATGAGAGAGGTATGGGGGTGGCTGGATGGATGGATGGAGGGATAGAGAGGTATGGTGGTGGCTGGATGGATGGATGGATGGAGGGAGGGATAGAGAGGTATGGGGGTGACTGGATGGATGGATGGAGGGATAGAGAGGTATGGTGGTGGCTGGATGGATGGATGGATGGAGGGAGGGATAGAGAGGTATGGGGCTGGCTGGCTGGATGGATGGAGGGATAGAGAGGTATGGGGCTGGCTGGATGGATGGATGGAGGGATAGAGAGGTATAGGGTTGGATGGATGGATAGAGAGGTATGGGGGTGGCTGGATGGCTGGAGGGAGGGATAGAGAGGTATGGGGGTGGCTGGATGGATGGATGGAGGGATAGAGAGATATGGTGGTGGCTGGATGGATGGATGGAGGGAGGGAGGGATAGAGAGGTATGGGGCTGGCTGGATGGATGGATGGATAGAGAGGTATGGGGGTGGCTGGATGGATGGATGGAGGGATAGAGAGGTATGGGGGTGACTGGATGGATGGATGGATGGAGGGAGGGATAGAGAGGTATGGGGATGGATGGATGGATGGATGGATGGATGGAGGGAGGGATGGAGGGATGGAGGGATAGAGAGGTATGGTGGTGGCTGGATGGATGGATGGATGGAGGGAGGGAGGGATAGAGAGGTATGGGGCTGGCTGGATGGATGGATGGAGGGATAGAGAGGTATAGGGTTGGATGGATGGATAGAGAGGTATGGGGGTGGCTGGCTGGCTGGAGGGATAGAGAGGTATGGGGGTGGCTGGATGGATGGATGGAGGGATAGAGAGGTATGGGGTGGATGGAGGGAGGGATAG